>NC_134269.1:213416629-213656629 GCF_031893055.1 Leptodactylus fuscus | reverse complement strand
CTCTTGCCCAATTGAGGTAACGGTAGGGTACCCATAGAGGTGCCTCCTTACCTCAAAGACTATTGTAGGAAGAGCTTAGAAAATGTGTCTCAAGAACTAGTCTTGTAGAGGACATCTTCAGGATGTTCTACTAATCTCCTTCAGTCACTAGACCCTCTTGGATAATTGGGACACTGAGAGGGTGCCCAAAGAGGTGCCTCCTTACCTCAAAGACTATCGTAAGATGTGCTTAGAAGATGGTTCTCAAGAACTAGTCTTGTAGAGGACATCTTCAGGATGTTCTACTAATCTCCTTCAGTCACCAGACCCTCTTGGATAATTGGGACACTGAGAGGGTGCCCATAGAGGTGCCTCCTTACCTCAAAGACTATCGTAGGATGTGCTTAGAAGATGGTTCTCAAGAACTAGTCTTGTAGAGGACATCTTCAGAATGTTATACTAATCTTCTGTCACTGGACTCTCTTGGTTAATTGGGACACCAAGAGGGTACCAAGAAAGAGGCCTCCCTACCTCAAAGTAGAAAGTGCTTGAAAGGAGGCTATGGAATACTGGTCTTCTCCTTGAGGAAGTTCTACAAGCCTATGGACCCAATGAACATCCCCAGCTCTGAGAATTTAGTTTACGGAAAATGTGTACCTATTCCTCCACCCCCCTGTCGGTTACTAGGTTCTCTTGGCCAATTGAGGCTTCCAGTGGACAATCTTGAAGCAGGGAGTGCTTAGAAGACAATGACTAGTGGTGGTCTTCTACCTGAAGACATCTTCAAGATTCTCTACTAGAGTAAAACTAATGGTTGCGTAAGGACCCACTAAGTAGCCCCTCATCTAAGGATAAACATAAGACTTTACAGAAATTGTGAACCAGATCATGTTCCACTGGGCACTTTTGGTTATTTGAGACGAGTGGGCACCCATAGAGGTGCCACCCTTCCTTAAAGGCTATCTTGGAGTAGAAAGGGCTGGAAAGAAGGGGTCTGCCTGAGGAAAACTAGTGATAGCATAAAGTCCTAAGAAGTTCTTAATCTGAAGATTTCAACATCCCCTCACCATTTGTGGTTGGGCCTTTTTGGTCAATTGGCACACTATAAGGGCACCCATAAAACTGCTTCCTTGGCTTACAGAATATCTTGAAGTAAGAAGTGCTTGAGTAGTGTGGACTACTGGATTCCTATCTAAGAAAGTCTTATCAAAGTTCTACTATGGACTACTATGGACATATGGACCTAATAAGAAGCCACTGATCTGAGGACTGAAGCCACACTTTATGGAAGTTGTATATCTTCCTCCCAAACTGGGCCTGGGCCCTCTTAGACAACTAAAAAACCAGGAGGACAATCTTGATGCTTAGAAGCTAACTCTGAAGTAGTCTTCTACCTGATGAGGATCTACTAGAGGTAAACTAGTGGTTGTCAATGGACTCAATAAGCAACCACTCATCACACTTTATAGAAATAGTCTATCACGGGGCCATCTTCAACAACCAGGGCACTAAGTGAGCACCCAAGGTGGGTTTTAGAAGAGTATGATGGAGTAGTTGTCTCCAACTTCCGACTGTTTATATCTTGTGTAACTACACTTGTCGGTCAAGTATACTTTGAGTTGTATTTTTGCAAAAAATGGAGATTCCCCATCTAAATGACCGTCCATTTTGGTCGAGGAAAGAGAGAATAACCACAGGCAGCATCCAAACCCGAGCAGGCCGTTCCGTCTGAGCACAGAATTTTGCAATACAAGCACCTGGTTTGCTTAAGTTTCCGTACACCAGGGCTGAGCGCACAGCTGGGAGACCCGGAGCGAATCCTGTACAATGTCACCTCTCCCAATGTAAACAGCGCTGACACTTCTCTTACCTTGCCCATTCCAGCGTGAGCGTGCCCCATCTTCACCACCACTGGAAAATTCGGTGTCGTCAGCTGTGGAAAAAGAAGCGCAATGTCAGCAAATGTGAGGTTGTGTAATGTAAGGTCAGCGAAACCGCTCCAATATAGAGAGAAGCAAAAAGAAACAAAAACACATCTGATTTATACTGCATATTGTAACTATAGAGACTAGCCAAGAAGAATAGTGAGCGCAGCTCTGGAGTATAATACAGGATAAGTAATGTAATGTATGTACACAGTGACTGCACCAGCAGAATAGTGAGCACAGCTCTGGAGTATAATACAGGATAAGTAATGTAATGTATGTACACAGTGACTGTACCAGCAGAATAGTGAGCGCAGCTCTGGAGTATAATACAGGATAAGTAATGTAATGTATGTACACAGTGACTGTACCAGCAGAATAGTGAGCGCAGCTCTGGAGTATAATACAGGATAAGTAATGTAATGTATGTACACAGTGACTGCACCAGCAGAATAGTGAGCGCAGCTCTGGAGTATAATACAGGACAAGTAATGTAATGTATGTACACAGTGACTGCACCAGCAGAATAGTGAGCGCAGCTCTGGAGTATAATACAGGATAAGTAATGTAATGTATGTACACAGTGACTGCACCAGCAGAATAGTGAGCGCAGCTCTGGAGTATAATACAGGATAAGTAATGTAATGTATGTACACAGTGACTGCACCAGCAGAATAGTGAGCGCAGCTCTGGAGTATAATACAGGACAAGTAATGTAATGTATGTACACAGTGACTGTACCAGCAGAATAGTGAGCGCAGCTCTGGAGTATAATACAGGATAAGTAATGTAATGTATGTACACAGTGACTGTACCAGCAGAATAGTGAGCGCAGCTCTGGAGTATAATACAGGATAAGTAATGTAATGTATGTACACAGTGACTGCACCAGCAGAATAGTGAGCGCAGCTCTGGAGTATAATACAGGATAAGTAATGTAATGTATGTACACAGTGACTGCACCAGCAGAATAGTGAGCGCAGCTCTGGAGTATAATACAGGATAAGTAATGTAATGTATGTACACAGTGACTGCACCAGCAGAATAGTGAGCGCAGCTCTGGAGTATAATACAGGATAAGTAATTTAATGTATGTACACAGTGACTGCACCAGCAGAATAGTGAGCGCAGCTCTGGAGTATAATACAGGATAAGTAATGTAATGTATGTACACAGTGACTGCACCAGCAGAATAGTGAGCGCAGCTCTGGGGTATAATACAGGATAAGTAATGTAATGTATGTACACAGTGACTGCACCAGCAGAATAGTGAGCGCAGCTCTGGAGTATAATACAGGATAAGTAATGTAATGTATGTACACAGTGACTGCACCAGCAGAATAGTGAGCGCAGCTCTGGAGTATAATACAGGATAAGTAATGTAATGTATGTACACAGTGACTGCACCAGCAGAATAGTGAGCGCAGCTCTGCAGTATAATACAGGACAAGTAATGTAATGTATGTACACAGTGACTGCACCAGCAGAATAGTGAGCGCAGCTCTGGAGTATAATACAGGATAAGTAATGTAATGTATGTACACAGTGACTGCACCAGCAGAATAGTGAGCGCAGCTCTGCAGTATAATACAGGACAAGTAATGTAATGTATGTACACAGTGACTGCACCAGCAGAATAGTGAGCGCAGCTCTGGAGTATAATACAGGATAAGTAATGTAATGTATGTACACAGTGACTGCACCAGCAGAATAGTGAGCGCAGCTCTGGAGTATTATACAGGAGAAGTAATGTAATGTATGTACACAGTGACTCCACAGCCTTCCTGTCGTTGCACTTTTCCAGCATATGAGCTAATTACTTGCTACATTTAGTCAGATGGGTCATGTATATCCAGCTCATCTGACATTCGCCGGTTCCACCCAGTGTCAGTTCTTCATTGGTTGCCCACAAGGTCAATTCCAAATGTACAAATATCAAAGCAGCATTTTTTTGTCCTGTGGAAGGGATGGGAGTGGAGACGTCTCTTCCTGTTTCAGAACATAAATCTTTTCACGAAAGAAGAACTTCAAAATATTACACAAGGCATAAATAATGTGATGTAATGTGTACGCAGGATGACAAGGGGGTTCATAGACTTTCACTATATCACAGTCATGCTAACGCGGATATTCTTCATTTATGTAACCAGGTCCTTTCATAAAGTGGAGCTATGTATTGTTCTACATTGTAACTCAGAAGTGTATGTTGTCTTTTAAATTTCAATTCACGTTTACAGTATATATAGTATTTTTATATTTTTGCACATAAAAAGTTAAGTCACTGGACACACACATTACTTATACTCCAGAGCTGCGCTCACTATTCTGCTGGTACAGTTAGGGTGAGTTCACACATCACGCGGCACTTTACTGCGTGTGAACTCACCCTTACTGTATACATACATTACATTACTTATTGCAGCCACCACTAGGTGGAGCTCATGAGCGCCCTGCAGACTGTTTATCCATTGGACTCTATCATTACACTGTATGCAGAAAGCTATGAACCTCCCCCTAGTGGTGTCTGCAGGTAGATCAGTTTCATATAACTATGCCTATGTTGGGGATTTGTAGCGCTGTATAATGGGGCACAGCTTTTGCAGTATTGGGACATTGGGTGACAAAGTATCCGCCGTTCCCCATTCATTCTCTCCATGTGTTATATATCCGCCCGGACTGTATCAGCCAAAACATTACAAGTTGAAGGACATGTTACACGTAGGACTGTAGATAACGTGCAATGACCAGTCCAGCTCTGCTACATCTGTTGCTGTTGGCATTAGCTCCAGTCGCATTGATCCGGGGGCCATGACAACATTCCAGGGAGCCGATTCATCTCCTGTTTTTGATTTCTGTTTTCACCCACACATTGTGTATCCCTATAGCATGTAAGGAATTGTCTGTCCCGGGGCCTAATGAGCAGCCGCGGCCACATGGGACCCGTTATCAGCACCAGCAAAGGAAGCGAAGACAATGGGCAGCACCTCCCGTCACATGGGATGAAAGGAAACTCTCCAGAAAAAGCGAATCTTGTCTGATGACATCATCACCTGAACTAAAGGGGGTTTCCAGCAAGACGTCAGGAATTGTGTCAAAAGTATCCTAGGATTCCATATTAGGGGAAGAGTGAAAGAGGATTTAAAGGAATTTTCCATCATTGCATACAAAGATCAAACCCTGGTACAGGACCTAAAGGGGAGGAGCATGAAACAGGAAGTCCAACCCGAGTCCTCTGTTACGGCATCAGGTTCCGCATTCCATCTCATGCCATTGTGGCCAATTGCAGGCTACAACCATCAAGTTGGGTCACGGTGATGTCACTGCTAATACGTCACCAGGATTTAAAGGGAAAGAGTGAACCCTAATTGTGGACCTTAAAGGGGCGGGGCATGAGACAGGAAGTCACGTCCACAAGAACTTAAGTTGCAGATATCTCCTGCTCTCCATACACCGGGCCGCCCGTTTCATCTCAGGTGACCCCGGTGCCTTCAGCAGTCACATGTTACGCACTGATGATGTCACCGCTAATATGACATCATAGATCATAGTGATCAGTTGTGATCTGTAAGGGCTACTAGTAAGTGTTTGATTTCCCTGCAGTGCCACCCCTGGCGAGATGAGGTATTACAAGTTCTCATTGATATCAGTGGGCTGTGCGCTATATGTAGGTATCGGACCCTCCAGTGGGTAATATCGGGAATGGGATTTCTTCCATAATTCATCATCACCCTCATCATCCTCTGACAGAAGCTGAAGGTCACTTATAAATAACTGCACTTAGCCTTGTATAATCTATAGGGAGGGGCCCCGCCATCCATCATCAGCTAAATCATGAGAACACCGACCCTGTGATGTCATATGACAGACCTGGGAACCCTGGAGTCAATATGACCCGGTCACCCCCTTATCTATATTTCGGTGACCCCATAATCTCATTACTGGAGTTGTACTCGTTGCCCTGAGGCTAATAGGGGTTAATTTCCTAAACCGGCTCGTAACCATTCATGGTGACATCTTTCTCTTGGGGGTTCACATATTTATTGATGGATCTCTTGGGCTTTTGGGATTTATACGTCACCTCCAGTGAATTTCCCCCTATAGCCGCAGACGGGTTGAATGATGTCCTTATAGGGACTGTCCCCTTTAAGGACCTATTTGGGTCCCTTAGCATAAGCTAGTCACAGTGACCCCTGCTGGGAACCGTAGTGATCATCTACCTGGCAGTAAGTGTTCATTGTCCCTGCAGCGCCTCCACAGGGGAGACAATGTATTGCATATGTCTGTGTAAGGCAGGACAGGATAAGTCCTCCAGAGTAGGAGACACTCTTTCTTCTCTAGTCACTAAGGGCAAGAGATGAGAGACCGAAACAGAAAAACCTCACCTCCCCCCATTAATAAATACAACTAGGTTCTCTAAAATGGACAACCCCGTTAAGAGTGAGTAGTGGTGTTCTTACTATACCAGAATTAGGAATGAACTACCTTCAGACACCACTAGGGGAAGCCATAGAATATAAAATGCTAGCTGTATACATCCATAGGCAGTTAGCTCCCCCTAGTGGTGGCTGCAGGCAGCCAAAGTTACATTTATCAAGTCTAAACATTAGAGTTCCCCTTTAATAATATGTTATGAATAGATCAGGGGCCACGTCGGTGGGAGGAGGAGGCCGGAGGACTGTGGCAACCACTAACATCAAGAGATGGCCCAAAAAATTGCTGGACATCCAATGACATCCAGTAAAATCAGAGAACCCCCAATGAAAATAATAGCTGTTGCCTTGTAATGCGCCACGTTCAGCGTCACGTAAAATTACAGAAATTTCTAGAAATTGGGGGGGGGGGGGAGGAGGAGAACTTTCAAAAAAGTTTTTTAAAATTTCCATCGCAACCAGAAAAACAAACGGTTAAAATTTCACATTTTGCAACATGTAAGAGAGAGGTGAACCAGCGTGTGACAGCGAAGGAACTTTCCGGAAAGTTCTTCAGAATATGAACAACTTCTGCTTTGTCGCAAAAGGAGGCCTGACGTCGGCGGTTTACGATACGGAAAAAAAGCTAGAAATTCTCTAGTCATCGCCTTTACCGCTAGGCCTTCACTTGGCCTGCCCTTTAGGAAACTGGGAAAGCTGAGTGGTGAAAGTCATACGGGTTATCACTCAGCTTTCCCAGATTCTGAACAGTAATTTATTGCAAGTCTAAGCAGCGTTTCACGTCGGGATTTTGGGAAAGCTGGGTGACGCATGATAACACAGACCAAACTGATTTTCGTTTGACTTTTACTAGGGGGCATCCTTCAGGACTCTAGGAAAGCTGAGTGATAAGCAGTAACACAAGCCATTTTTCCTAGATAAAAATGAAATGCTACATAGCGGCATCTAGGTAGTGTTACCTTTCAGGATTGCAGAAAGTTGTGTGACTGCGCCCATCACCAGCTTTTCTAGACTTCTGCATGGCAATTCTATCTAGATATTCAGTAATACATTATATGTGTCTGTAGCCTTCATACCTAGGTAGTGTTACCCTTCAGGTTTCTGGAAAGCTGTGTTGCTGTGGTTGTCACCCAACTTTTCTAGACTTCTGAATGTCAATTCTATCTAGATATGTAGTAATACATCTGATGTATCTATATCAATCGTACTTAGGCAGTGTTACCTTTCAGGGCTCTGGAAAGTTGTGTTTCTAGACTTCTGACAGCAATTCTATCTAGATAAGCAATAATATATCCAATGTGACTGTATACTCGGGAGTGTCATCACCATTCAGGATTCCGGAAAGTTGTGTGATTGTGGCCATCGCCCAACTTTTCTAGACTTCTGAACGGCAATTCTATCTAGATATGTAGCAATACATCTGATGTATCTATATCATTCATACTTCGGTAGTGTTACCTTTCAGGGTTCTGGAAAGTTGTGTGACTGCTGCACTCAGCACCCAGCTTTTCTAGACTTCTGACAGCAATTCTATCTAGATCAGAAATAATATATCCAATGTGACTGTATACTTTATGCCTCGGGAGTGTCATCACCATTCAGGATTCTGGAAAGTTGTGTGATTGTGGCCATCACCCGGCTTTTCTAGATGTCTGAATGACAATTCTGCCTCAATATGCCGCAATACATCCGAATCTATGTAGTGTTGCTCTTCAGGATTCTGGAAAGCTGCCTGACTATTGTCATCACCCAGCTTTTCTAGACTACTGAATGTCTACAATACATTCCCCCTTACTACAGACCGGCACCTGAAAGCTGTGTAATAATATTCTGATTGGTTGTCACCCAGCTTTCCCAGGAGCAGATAACCCATATGGGATAATGTCTTGAATTTTCCGTTGATTTGTGACCCTCTGCGCCATCGGTCGGATCTCTCTTTCATCGTCCTGAGGACACCGTAAGACATTCCCTATGTAATTCTATAGACTTTATCCATCACAGTGTCCGGGCCGTGTCACCGGCGGTTGAATAATCGCCGGATGGCGGTCTATTTATATACCGTGAGAGGGACGAGACCTGCGCTCATTACCACGGCTCCCGAGATGATGAAGTGTCCGCACGGGAGACGCTTAGTTCAGGACTTTCTCAAGGTAAATGATCAGAAAATGGATACGACAAATGTCAGAACACTTCACGTATCGCTGTCGCCGCCGCCACAGGTCATGGAGGTCACACGAGGTCGCTCCTTCATTGTCAACCATGCGGGAGATTTATTAAAAAGGGTGCAAAGGAAAAAGTGGAGCTGTTGCCCATAGCAACCCATCAGAATCAGGTTGAAGTGAAAATGAAAGTAGTGATCTGATTGGTTGATATGCCCAATTATGTCACATTTGTACCCATTTAATACCTCTCCCCCTACTGTATTATATATATTGTATAGTATATAGGTGTATTATTCCAGTGAGTATATGCAGGGGCGGATTGAGGATACCATGAGCCCCCTTCCCTAATTCCCACCTTTCGCCCCTCTATACAGTATAATGTCCCATAGTGGCCCCTCTATACTGTATAATGTCCCATAGTGGCCCCTCTATACAGTATAATATCCCATAGTGGCCCCTCTATACTGTATAATGTCCCATAGTGGCCCCTCTATACTGTATAATGTCCCATAGTGGCCCCTCTATACTGTATAATGTCCCATAGTGGCCCCTCTATACAGTATGATATCCCATAGTGGCCCCTCTATACTGTATAATGTCCCATAGTGGCCCCTCTATACAGTATAATATCCCATAGTGGCCCCTCTATACTGTATAATGTCCCATAGTGGCCCCTCTATACTGTATAATGTCCCATAGTGGCCCCTCTATACTGTATAATGTCCCATAGTGGCCCCTCTATACAGTATGATATCCCATAGTGGCCCCTCTATACTGTATAATGTCCCATAGTGGCCCCTCTATACTGTATAATGTCCCATAGTGGCCCCTCTATACTGTATAATGTATTACCCTGTACATAGTATTATCCCCCATAGTGGCCCCTGCACACAGCATACCTCCCAACTTTTGAAGAACTGAAAGAGGGACAAAATGTGCGGGGCGCTGCGCGCGCCGCGGCAATTTTAGCCCCGCCTACTTTTGTGTTGACTCCGCCCACTCGTTAATTTTTCATGTGCCCGCACACAGTATAATCCTCCTACAGTCACCCGTAAATTATATGTCCCCCCTCTATCTCTCCCCCAGTTTCATATACACCCTTCATCTGCCCCCAGTTTCATGTCCCTCTTCCATCTCTGCCCCCAGATTCATGTCCTCTCCATCTCTGCCCCCAGATTCATGTCCCCACATCTCTGCCCCCAGTTTCATGTCCTCTCCATCTCTGCCCCCAGTTTCATGTCCTCTCCATCTCTGCCCCCAGATTCATGTCCCTCCATCTCTGCCCCCAGATTCATGTCCCTCCATATCTGCCCCCAGATTCATGTCCCCCATCTCTGCCCCCAGATTCATGTCCCCCCATCTCTGCCCCCAGATTCATGTCCTCTCCATCTCTGCCCCCAGATTCATGTCCCTCCATCTCTGCCCCCAGATTCATGTCCCTCCATATCTGCCCCCAGATTCATGTCCCCCATCTCTGCCCCCAGATTCATGTCCCCACATCTCTGCCCCCAGTTTCATGTCCTCTCCATCTCTGTCCCCAGATTCATGTCCTCTCCATCTCTGCCCCCAGATTCATGTCCCCCATCTCTGCCCCCAGATTCATGTCCCCCATCTCTGCCCCTAGATTCATGTCCCCACATCTCTGCCCCCAGATTCATGTCCCACATCTCTGCCCCCAGATTCATGTCCCCTCCATCTCTGCCCCCAGATTCATGTCCTCTCCATCTCTGCCCCCAGATTCACGTTCCACCTCCACATTAAACTTACCTTCTCCTCCGCTCCCTCGCCGCTCTCTGCCTGCCTCTCTCGCTGACACATGCGGCTGAAGGAAGGAGCTGACACAGCTCCTTCAGCCGCATGTGTCAGCGAGAGAGAGACGCAGCAGCGAAGTGAGCACGCGAGCAGCTTCAGCCGCATGTGTCAGGGAGAGAGGCGGGCAGCGGCGAAGCGAGGAGCTGACCTGTGTCAGCTCCTTGCTTCAGCCGCATATGTGTTCAACTCAGATCTGCGTCCTCTGGACGCAGATCTGAGTTGAAATCGGGACATACCTCCCTCCAACCGGGACCGCGGGACATGTCACCCAAATCGGGACTGTCCCGCGGAAATCGGGACGGTTGGGAGGTATGACACAGTATTATGTCCCATAGTGGCCCCTGCACACAGTATTATGTCCCATAGTGGCCCCTGCACACAGTATTATGTCCCCATAGTGGCCCCTGCACACAGTATTATGTCCCATAGTGGCCCCTGCACACAGTATTATGTCCCATAGTGGCCCTTCTGTACAGTATTATGTCCCATAGTGGCCCCTCTATACAGTATTATGTCCCATAGTGGCCCCTCTATACAGTATTATGCCCCATAGTGGCCCCTCTATACAGTATAATGTCCCATAGTGGCCCCTCTATACAATATTATGTCCCATAGTGGCCCCTGCACACAGTATAATGTCCCATAGTGGCCCCTGCACACAGTATTATGTCCCATAGTGGCCCCTCTATACAGTATAATGTCCCATAGTGGCCCCTGAACACAGTATAATGCCCCATAGTGGCCCCTGCACACAGTATTTTGTCCCATAGTGGCCCCTCTATACAGTATTATGTCCCATAGTGGCCCCTGCACACAGTATTATGTCCCATAGTGGCCCTTCTGTACAGTATTATGTCCCATAGTGGCCCCTCTATACAGTATTATGTCCCATAGTGGCCCCTCTATACAGTATTATGCCCCATAGTGGCCCCTCTATACAGTATAATGTCCCATAGTGGCCCCTCTATACAGTATAATGTCCCATAGTGTCCCCTGAACACAGTATAATGTCCCATAGTGGCCCCTGAACACAGTATAATGCCCCATAGTGGCCCCTGCACACAGTATTATGCCCCATAGTGGCCCCTGCACACAGTATTATGTCCCATAGTGGCCCCTGCACACAGTATTATGTCCCATAGTGGCCCCTGCACACAGTATTATGTCCCATAGTGGCCCCTGCACACAGTATTATGCCCCATAGTGGCCCCTGCACACAGTATTATGTCCCATAGTGGCCCCTGCACACAGTATTATGTCCCATAGTGGCCCCTCTATACAGTATAATGTCCCATAGTGGCCCCTCTATACAGTATAATGTCCCATAGTGGCCCCTGAACACAGTATAATGTTCCATAGTGGCCCCTGCACACAGTAGTATGTCCCATAGTGGCCCCTGCACACAGTAGTATGTCCCATAGTGGCCCCTGCACACAGTATAATGCCCCATAGTGGCCCCTGCACACAGTATTATGTCCCATAGTGGCCCCTCTATACAGTATTATGTCCCATAGTGGCCCCTCTATACAGTATAATGTCCCATAGTGGCCCCTCTATACAGTATTATGTCCCATAGTGGCCCCTGCACACAGTATTATCCCCCATAGTGGCCCCTGCACACAGTATTATGTCCCATAGTGGCCCCTGCACACAGTATAATGTCCCATAGTGGCCCCTGCACACAGTATTATGTCCCATAGTGGCCCCTGCACACAGTATTATGTCCCATAGTGGCCCCTCTATACAGTATAATGTCCCATAGTGGCCCCTGCACACAGTATTATGTCCCATAGTGGCCCCTGCACACAGTATTATGTCCCATAGTGGCCCCTCTATACAGTATAATGTCCCATAGTGGCCCCTGCACACAGTATTATGTCCCATAGTGGCCCCTGCACACAGTATAATGCCCCATAGTGGCCCCTGCACACAGTATTATGTCCCATAGCGGCCTCCACACCTGCAGGTATTTAGGGAGGCCATTCAAAGGGCCCTTTATTTTGGACCTCTAGGAAACCCTAAGACTATGGGGCCATTTCCACTGCAGCCCATTTCACAGGACCCATAAAGGTCACACGATTCTACCGGAGCCCTGTCGTCCAGTTCCTGTGATTTCTGAAACTGGTTCAGGACTTTTGGGGGCATCAGATGTGTGACCTTTCACCTCCTCTGGGATACAGACTCTGTATTCCTGAAATCTCTGTCAGTGCGCGGTCCCTTTCAGAGGCGCGGTGTTATCGGCTGCGGGGTAATTACTCATTTTCTATCATTTCCAGAATCCTTTTAACATTTTTCCCTATTGCACAAACATTTCCCACCCTCCCCGGCCGCGGAGACGAGGAGCAGAGCAATATTATGTGACAGGTAATTATCAGCGGGCCCTCCGCTCTCCACTGCGCCTGATTAGGGATCGCGCCAAGGAAATTTGCATCAACTATAGGAAACATTTTCACGTTCCATGCAAATCCCAAAATGTAAACAGATGACAGTGCACGCGTGCGACCTCCCCAGAGCCACATATATGGATTTACACTGTAGAGGCTCCGGCAATGTGCAAACGGCAAGGGACTGGAGGGCTAATGCAAAAACTGGGGGGTGATGATGAAGAGCCAGGGCCGGGGTCCTAAAAATATCCTCGGCCAGAGACGTTACTTGAAGCTCCAGCGCCCTAATGTAAAATATGTAATGGGCCCCCACTTACTATGCACTGTCTATAGTACTGGTCATGTACTTTGGGCCATGTGACCTTTGGGCCCCCCTCAGGCTCCAGGGCCCAGCAGGAACTGCTACCCCTGCACCCCCTATACTTGACCTTGGCGATTAGATTCAGGACGAGGGCAGTAAACAGATACTTTGCCCCTTTTTACCCCAAATAGGAATGTTTAAGCCCCACCCCCATGACCACTTCTAAATGCCCCCAGACTGGGTATGGTCACTCGCTTTTGGCTTGGGTTTTGTAAATCATGCCTTCGCTTTGGGCCAGGACATGCTAGAATTTGCCTTAAGATTTGTTTCCAAAAAAATTCTAAATTTGTTTTTGAAATTCAAAAATTTGTTTATGAAAAAAATAAAAAAAATTAGGGCATTTTCATCATTTCCCCCTTTGGGCCCCACACACGCCCCTTTATTGTGATGTAGCCACAGCACGTGGTTAATTCACCCCTCTTTTTTTGGGGAGCCTCCTGGATGTTCTGGGACAGCAGGCAAGTATGAATAAGGGTAAAGGAAAGTCTATCCATAAATATTGGTAGGGTAGAGGGGGAAAGCCTTGACCCTGACTGGGGTGGGGGGTCAACACTTTCCAATCGTTGGGTGTCTGATTTACGGTGCTGGTTGAAGGGGCAGGGCAAACTCTATGGTCTCTTAACAGGCACAGCGCCCTCCATTCTGTAGTGGGTGTGTGTGGTACTACATGTAGCTCTGTTTCACTCCATCTAAGCTGCAGTACCAGATACAGCCACTAAGTAATGAAGGCGCTGTACCCGGTAAACAATGAAAAGTCTGACCTCTGTCGTGACCTCTTCAAATGGTGGGGGCGCCAAGAGTTGCACCCCCTCCAATGTTATTTTGGTAGTCGTCTTTACTCTACACCTCTATAGTCACCCTTACTTATAATCTACAGCTAAATCTCTATTATATTATTTGCTAGTTTTTAATTTTTTTTTTAGGAAGGTGCCCTTTAAGACTGGCAGCCATCTTGCCCACCGTAGGTGTATACAATAGATATTTGATCTGCCATCCTCTAGTAAGGTCTGCTTCGGTAAAGTTTCCGCTGGCGGCCCAGCTACCCTAATCCGTGACTAGGGGATGCCAAGTTTATGGCCGCAGGGTGCCAGTGTCATCTGCTCAGTGTCAGGAAGAGGGCAGGAAAGCTGGCAGGGTGCGCGGCACAGATGAGCGTTTTGCTGAGAGCCCCGGAACGTGCCAGCTTCTTTGTCTACCTTGGTCCTCGCCGTCTATGTCACAGCCCATGAATGCGACGCCTCCTCACTCCACATTTTTGTTTACGTTCGCTTTCGATCGGGTTCAGGGACCATAACATGTTAATGAGAACAAGGCGGCGGGCGGACTTTGTTATATTTGGGAGGGTATAAAAAGCCGTGGTCGACTGGTCGCAGTCCAATAGAGCCGGAAGCCTTGCAAAGGCGTAGCGCCTGAAATCCTCTGTGCTGCTGGAAGCACTGCCTGTGCCGTCACATGTCATCCTGTGTTCACTAATACCATTAGACTGCTACGGAGCAGGGTCACATGATCAGGAAGGACCGTCCCTTTAAATGACAAACAAATGTGACTTATTAGACACCATTATAGGCCAGTGAGGTGTCTGCTCTGGAGGTAATGAAGACGAATGACTAGAGAGATTGTGACCATATGCTAGGCCTCCGGAGTGCGCTACGACTAAATCTTCCCCTTCATGTGCCCTGTAGTTGAATGCAATATATTGTTCTCTGTTATCAGCTGTATCAAATAAATCTGCACCAAACGTCATCAGCTTATTCCCATTCATTTCAGTGGAGCTCAGGCGCAATACCAGACACAACCTGTGGACAGGTGTGGCACTATTTCGTAAAAAAAAATTTTTATACAATATATCTTTATGATTTTTGTTGTTTTTCCCACTTTTCAGGTATTTTTGAAGCTTGGAAACCATCAGTAAGTTGCGGGTGACGGATTGATCGCACTTGTTGTGTTTCTATATACTGATATGAATGAACTTAGCTGCGCAGCATATACCCAGCCTCAGCAACGTAATTAAAAACAACAGACAGGTAATAATAAGAAGAATGGATAAGCAGCACCAACTTGCTGACAGTTTCCAGGTACAAATAGTAGTTAACCCAGTTAAAGGCAACCTTTAACTACCTCAACCAACTCCAACTCTTTGCATCTGTAAATTGGCGCCGCTCCACTGATTCTGGCACAGGTGGAATTTTTTCTCTAGCCCTCACCATTCCTGAGCAATCAGTTCTTGTAGTTTCAGCCCCAACATGCTACTATCAGATGGGTGGTCCTAGACTACCTGTTTCAGCTCAGGACCGCCCACAGTAGAGGGTGTACTTATTATACTGGGTGCTGAAATTTAAAAGCACTGATTGCTCTGGAATGGTGGGGGCTAGAGAAAAAATTCCAACTGTGCCAGATTCAGTGGAGCGCCACCTATTGAAGGATGCAAAGAGTTGGAAGTTTGTGGATATGGTGAAAGTTTCCCTTTAAATTCCTCAATATTTTACAGGCACTAGAATAAAGAGCGGGGGGGTTATTTTGCTATAGGGACCCCTCCTCAGTTGGGTCTCTGGATTTTAGTATAGCAAATGTAGTTCACGTGTGTGTCAGATGATGCACCATGATGTCAAGATGCAGACAAAGGGGTCAAGTGCTGTTCAGACTATAAATCAGATCAATTTTCGGTTAATCTGAGTCCCAGTCATGGCTGCGCGCTGCACGGTCTGAATTATACACATGTCCTGGATCCTACACTTGGACTGCGCGCTGGGAGACTAAGCCCAGACTGGGACATTTAAAGGAACGGCGGCCAAATGAACCATAATATGGTGCCAAATCACAGTGGGAGGAATATGTATGCCAGGACAAGGGGTGGGGGCTGTATGACACTAATATTAATATAGACTGGAGGACGGTATATACTACAGAGAGGTATTAAGCAGTGGGAAGGAGGGGTGTCGAGAAAAAAAAAATAAAACCAGTCTGAGGTCATCCTACAACCAGGGTAGGGCAAACCAGATCCCGTTAAATACCCCCTACCAAGGACTGGTATGAGTACCAATTAGAGGCGTAACATGAAGAATTGAGGCCCCAATACAAAATCCAAAGAAAGGGGCCCTGTTTACTTTTGCTATTTACAACAGTGGATTATTACCAGGCCCCCTCCGGCTCCAGGGCCCGGTAGTGACTGCTACATCCGCACCACCTGGTACCGTTTAAAGGGATTCTATCATTAAAATTGTATTTTTTCTGTCTGCCTTAAGAAAGACTATTCTTCTCCTACCTTTAGATGTCTTCCCCGCACCGCCGTTCGGTAGAAATCCCCGTTTTCATCGGTATGCAAATGAGTTCTCTCGCAGCACTGGGGGCGGGCCCCAGCACTCAAACAGCACTAGGGGCGTCCCCAATGCAGCCAGAGAACTCTTCAGCGCCGCCTCCATCTTCATCTGGAACGGCCTCTCTTCACATCTTCTTCGGGCGCTGGGTTCAAACTGCGCATGCCCGCTGGCCACAAGAAAATGGCCGCTTACACATACACACGTGCGCAGTCGGCTTTGCCCGAGGCCTAGAAGTTTGAACTCAGCTTCGGAGGACGCGAAGAGAGACCGTTCCAGATGAAGGCGGCGGTGGAGATTTTTCTCGCAGTATTGGGGATGCCCCCAGTGCTGATTGAGCGCCGGGGCCCACCCCCAGTGCTGCGAGAGAACTCATTTGCATACTGACAAAGACCGGGATTTCTACTGATTGGTGGCCCGGAGAAGACATCTAAAGGTAGGAGAAGGCTATTCCGACGTGGTAGACAGAAAAATTACAATTTTAATGATAGAACCCCTTTAAATTTTAGATAATTCTAGGGCCAATTAGGTTTGCCCCATGGTGATCTGGATAAACACTGCCTAGGATTGGGAAGAGGAGCAAACTGTGCCTGTCTCCCAAGGGGCCATGTTTCCATAAGCCCAACCCCTTTTTGGGTCCATTTCTTGGGACCCTCCCATTAAAATGGGGTAGTTGGGTTCATTGCTTTGCTGGTGTAGAGGAAGGCCCCCTCTAGCTTTACCACCCCGTACGCCCTGACAGTACACATATCCTTTTAGAGTTACATTTTTTAGGTGCTACATAAACAACAATCAAGAATAATCCGGATACTCTGAATATTAACTCTCAAAATTTTTAAAGGGTGTCTCCAGGTGTTTATAAATAAAGTTTATTGAAATGAAGGCTATAGCGCCTCATACTATATAACATAGATCCTGCCTTTATTTCCTTCTTGGGAGCCCTTCTCAAGGACACCGGCGACATGAACCGTACACTAATGGGGAACCAGTATGTGACAGAGTGTGACTACCCACTGCGTTTGTTTCAATAAACTTTATTTATAAACAGAATTTTTGATTCCTAATTTCCCAGAAGTTCAATATGCTGTTGAGAATTACATTGTTGACTTTACTGTGTTTTTACTCGAACTTTCCTGAAGTCGTGGAGCTATATCTTAAGGCGTTCGTACTGTAAATAGTGTTATTGTCTAGCGGGGAGTGATCTTTTTGTTCCATCGTTATGTGACATCTATATGGGCAGTGAACGGGCTGAGTCACTGGGATGGGAACGTGCTTGGAACATCACAAAACTATAGGAAAGAAAACAAGGATGGTGTATATGGAGGGAAGGGGGGGATAAGCACATGTCTGCAGGGCTGAGCTGTCAGGGGCCTTCCTCTTGGGGTCGGCCCACGCTGGGGTCCCGTCATTAGCTCAGGGGTGCAACGTACTCTGTGTCTGTTTTGGGGAAATGATTCATGCTTTATGTACAGTCGACCCACTGACTCACAATGAGAAGCAGAAGGTAATGTGAATTCACAAGACTCAGACACAAGTCTCCTTCCCAAAGTTCTGCAGAAATGAGCATAGGAAAAATACCGTATGTGTAATATGTCTGTACAGTGCTTATAGAAACCTGCCTGTGGTGGAGACGTAACCACCGAGCAGAAAATTTCCAAAATAAAAGACAACTATAAGTGATCTGACTGAGAAATTTAACTGTTATAATACTGCACCTTACGTACAAGAATATAACTACTATAATACTGCTCCTATGTACAAGAATATAACTACTATAATACTGCTCCTATGTACAAGAATATAACTACTATAATACTGCTCCTATGTACAAGAATATAACTACTATAATACTGCTCCTATGTACAAGAATATAACTACTATAATACTGCTCCTATGTACAAGAATCTAACTACCATAATACTACTCCTATGTACAAGAATATAACTACTATAATACTACCTCCTATGTACAAGAATATAACTACTATAATACTACTCCTATGTACAAGAATATAACTACTATAATACTACTCCTATGTACAAGAATATAACTACTATAATACTACTCCTATGTACAAGAATATAACTACTATAATATTACCTCCTATGTACAAGAATATAACTACTATAATACTGCCCCCTATGTACAAGAATATAACTACTATAATACTGCTCCTATGTACAAGAATATAACTACTATAATACTGCTCCTATGTACAAGAATATAACTACTATAATACTGCCCCTATGTACAAGAATATAACTACTATAATATTACCTCCTATGTACAAGAATATAACTACTATAATACTGCCCCTATGTACAAGAATATAACTACTATAATATTACCTCCTATGTACAAGAATATAACTACTATAATACTACCTCCTATGTACAAGAATATAACTACTATAATACTACTCCTATGTACAAGAATATAACTACTATAATACTTCTCCTATGTACAAGAATATAACTACTATAATACTACTCCTATGTACAAGAATATAACTACTATAATACTACTCCTATGTACAAGAATATAACTACTATAATACTACCTCCTATGTACAAGAATATAACTACTATAATATTACCTCCTATGTACAAGAATATAACTACTATAATACTGCTCCTATGTACAAGAATATAACTACTATAATACTGCCCCCTATGTACAAGAATATAACTACTATAATACTGCTCCTATGTACAAGAATATAACTACTATAATACTGCTCCTATGTACAAGAATATAACTACTATAATACTGCCCCTATGTACAAGAATATAACTACTATAATATTACCTCCTATGTACAAGAATATAACTACTATAATACTGCTCCTATGTACAAGAATATAACTACTATAATACTACCTCCTATGTACAAGAATATAACTACTATAATATTACCTCCTATGTACAAGAATATAACTACTATAATGCTACTCCTATGTACAAGAATATAACTACTATAATACTGCTCCTATGTACAAGAATATAACTACTATAATACTGCTCCTATGTACAAGAATATAACTACTATAATACTGCTCCTATGTACAAGAATATAACTACTATAATACTGCCCCCTATGTATAATAATATAACTACTATAATACTACTCCTATGTACAAGAATATAACTACTATAATACTGCTCCTATGTACAAGAATATAACTACTATAATACTGCTCCTATGTACAAGAATATAACTACTATAATACTGCTCCTATGTACAAGAATATAACTACTATAATACTACTCCTATGTACAAGAATATAACTACTATAATACTACTCCTATGTACAAGAATATAACTACTATAATACTACTCCTATGTACAATAATATAACTACTATAATACTACTCCTATGTACAAGAATATAACTACTATAATACTACTCCTATGTACAAGAATATAACTACTATAATATTACCTCCTATGTTCAAGAATATAACTACTATAATACTACTCCTATGTACAAGAATATAACTACTATAATATTACCTCCTATGTTCAAGAATATAACTACTATAATACTACTCCTATGTACAAGAATATAACTACTATAATACTGCTCCTATGTACAAGAATATAACTACTATAATATTGCTCCTATGTACAAGAATATAACTACTATAATACTACTCCTATGTACAAGAATATAACTACTATAATACTACCTCCTATGTACAAGAATATAACTACTATAATACTGCTCCTACGTACAAGAATATAACTACTATAATACTGCTCCTATGTACAAGAATATAACTACTATAACACTGCTCCTATGTACAAGAATATAACTACTATAATACTGCTCCTATGTACAAGAATATAACTACTATAATACTGCTCCTACGTACAAGAATATAACTACTATAATACTGCTCCTATGTACAAGAATATAACTACTATAATACTACTCCTATGTACAAGAATATAACTATAATACTGCCTCCTATGTACAAGAATATAACTACTATAATACTACCTCCTATGTACAAGGATATAACTACTATAATACTGCTCCTATGTACAAGAATATAACTACTATAATACTGCTCCTATGTACAAGAATATAACTACTATAATACTACTCCTATGTACAAGAATATAACTACTATAATACTACTCATATGTACAAGAATATAACTACTATAATACTGCCCCTATGTACAAGAATATACAGTCCTATGAAAAAGTTTGGGCACCCCTATTAATCTTAATCATTTTTAGTTCTAAATATTTTGGTATTTGCAGCAGCCATTTCAGTTTGATATATCTAATAACTGATGGACACAGTAATATTTCAGGATTGAAATGAGGTTTATTGTACTAACAGAAAATGCGCAATATGCATTAAACCAAAATTTGACCGGTGCAAAAGTATGGGCACCTCAACAGAAAAGTGACATTAATATTTAGTAGATCCTCCTTTTGCAAAGATAACAGTCTCTAGTCGCTTCCTGTAGCTTTTAATCAGTTCCTGGATCCTGGATAAAGGTATTTTGGACAAACAATTCAAGTTCAGTTAAGTTAGATGGTGGCCGAGCATGGACAGCCCGCTTCAAATCATCCCACAGATGTTCAATGATATTCAGGTCTGGGGACTGGGATGGCCATTCCAGAACATTGTAATTGTTCCTCTGCATGAATGCCTGAGGATTTGGAGCGGTGTTTTGGATCATTGTCTTGCTGAAATATCCATCCCCGGCGTAACTTCAACTTCGTCACTGATTCTTGAACATTATTCTCAAGAATCTGCTGATACTGAGTGGAATCCATGCGACCCTCAACTTTAACAAGATTCCCGATGCCGGCATTGGCCACACAGCCCCAAAGCATGATGGAACCTCCACCAAATTTTACAGTGGGTAGCATGTGTTTTTCTTGGAATGCTGTTTCTTTTTGGACGCCATGCATAACGCCTTTTTTTATAACCAAACAACTCAATTTTTGTTTCCAAAATGAAGCTGACTTGTCCAAATGTGCTTTTTCATACCTCAGGCAACTCTATTTGTGGCGTACGTGCAGAAACGGCTTCTTTCTCATCACTCTCCCATACAGCTTCTATTTGTGCAAAGTGCGCTGTATAGTTGACCGATGCACAGTGACACCATCTGCAGCAAGATGATGCTGCAGCTCTTTGGAGGTGGTCTGTGGATTGTTCTTGACTGTTCTCACTATTCTTCTTCTCTGCCTTTCTGATATTTTTCTTGGCCTGCCACTTCTGGGCTTAACAAGAACTGTCCCTGTGGTCTTCCATTTCCTTACTATGTTCCTCACAGTGGAAACTGACAGGTTAAATCTCTGAGACAACGTTTTGTATCCTTCCCCTGAACAACTATGTTGAACAATCTTTGTTTTCAGATCATTTGAGAGCAGGCTGTCCATGTTCGGCGACCATCAAACTTAACTGAACTTGAATTGTTTTGTAGAAAGAAATGGTCCAAAATCCCTTCATCCAGGATCCAGGAACTGATTAAAAGCTACAGGAAGCGACTAGAGGCTGTTATCTTTGCAAAAGGAGGATGTACTAAATATTAATGTCACTTTTCTGTTGAGGTGCCCATATTTTTGCACCGGTCAAATTTTGGTTTAATGCATATTGCACATTTTCTGTTAGTACAATAAACCTCATTTCAATCCTGAAATATTACTGTGTCCATCAGTTATTAGATATATCAAACTGAAATGGCTGTTGCAAACACCAAAATATTTAGAACTAAAAATGATTAAGATTAATAGGGGTGCCCAAACTTTTTCATAGGACTGTAACTACTATAATACTGCTCCTATGTACAAGAATATAACTACTATTATACTACTCCTATGTACAAGAATATAACTACTATAATACTGCTCCTATATACAAGAATATAACTACTATAATACTACCCCCTATGTCCAAGGATATAACTACTATAATACTGCTCCTATGTACAAGAATATAACTACTATAATACTGCCCCCTATGTACAAGGATATAACTACTATATTACTACCTCCTATGTATTGGGGTTACTATTTGCAATTTTTTAGGTACATTTGACCACTTTAAAAACTAAACTATTGGACACACTATCACTGATCTGCTTTCCTGGAGATTTTCTGGCCAGATCCTTCTGGATTATTCTACTACTGATGACTGATCCTACAAAAGTGAAGACCAGGATAAACAGAACGCAGCAGTTGCACAATGTTCACATTGGTTGCGGGCCACCATTGTGGGGAGCCCAGCGCTGCTCCGGTGGCTGATTCACATGTCTTCAGACATCCACCCTCTGTCTGCAAGTCTGAACAGCGGAGAATGTGGCAGCGCCGCCCTAGAAGACAAGTGCCGTCTGACTTCTCAGGGCTCTGGATTCTTCATCATGATCTTCACTACCCTACACAGGCGTTACTAGAGTCTTACATCTGCCACACCTGCCTTTAGCCATGTTAACTGGGACTAAATAACAGCGCCATACAGTGCTAACAATACTGTTATACAATACTAAATGTAGTAATACTGCCACACTGTGCTCACATCTGTAATGAGGAAATAATACTCCCATACATCACCAAATAATAATTCTGCCAGGCAGCGCTTAAATGACAATATAGTTATACAGTACTCATGTAATAATTCTGCTACACAGTACTCATTTAATAGTACTATGACACAGTGACCAATTAATAGTCTATTGCCCAAATAATAATGCTGATATGATCACACAGTGACCAAATATAATGTGGTCAAACAGTGCCTAAATAATAATACTGACACAAAATGCCAAAATAATAACACTGCCACACAATAAAAATACTATCACACAGTACATAGATACTAGTACTGTCACATATTACCCAAATAGTAATACTATCACATAATGCCTAAATAATACTACTACCAAATAGTACTTCTGGAAATATACCGCATTACAGTGCCAAAATATTAACACTGCAAGACAACAACCAAATAATAATACATCCACATAGTGCCCAAATTTCTCCATGGTGGGACACTTAAAGGATTAGATTATCTTAAATAATACTATGACAAAGTACCCAAAAATAATACTGCCACACCGTGCCTTAGTAATAATAATAATAATAATAATAATAATAATAATAATAATAATAAATAATGTTACACAGTGCCCAAACAATATTATTGCCACACAGTGCTCAGATAATAATAATTTAGCATACTATGCATTTGATAATACTACCACACAGTACCCAAATAATACTGTCACATGGTATACCATTTATAATATAACAACACAGTAACCAAATAATAATACAGACACTTAGTACCCAATTTCTAATTGAACCACACAGTGCTCAAATAATAATAATACTGCCACAGAGTCCAAAAAATATTATCGCCACACAGTGTTCAAATAAAAATGACTAAACAGCACTAATAATTCCATGCTGTAGAATAATATTTAATACTACCAAACAGTTCCCATAGAATGTTGTCCCGCAATTCAAATATAAAAAAAAAAAATACTGCTACACATTGTTGATTGAATTCTGCTATAGTGAAATACCTAAAAGTACAGTAATACACCCACGTAGTGCTTAAATAATACCACCAAACGGTGCTCATAGAATTTTGACTCACAATCCAAACAATATAAAAACACAAATACAGCCACACGTTGTTGATCGAATTATTCTATACTGCATTACCAAGAGGTATAGTAATACACCCATGTAATGTTCAAATAATACCGCCAAACAGCGCTCAAAGCATTTTGTCACACAAAACAGTAAATGTGCCACCACACATAGATTTATTCTACCATTTGGTAAAACTGATACCGCCAGACAACAGCCAAATAATGCCGCCATATAGTGCTAATGTAATAGAATGGCAGAACAATAAAGTTGAAGATTGACACCAGCAGGAGGAGAATCCTATGGTGTTAGTAATGGCCGCCTTTGGTGCTCGATCCCCAGCACCTGCGTAGGAGATGGAGATGACAAGTGCGTGATTCAGGGATTCTGTTGGAGGAAAGTTCTCTACATTTTAGGTTTTGTCCCTGAGGCGGTATTATTTATGATGTCGCCATATCTGTTACATAATAACTGTATGGTAATGGTCTCGTATGTGGGACGTGCTGACACAAGTCACGCACTGTTATGACCTGACCTCCCAAAATCTGCCATATTGAGTCATCGCGGGGTCTGCCCAGTAATACTGAAATATATGTTACCCAGCAGTGACGTCACATAGGTGGAGTGACCTTTTATATAATGGAGCAGTGTGTTAAAGGGACGGAACGCCTGATCCCCAAAACAGCGCCATTCCCTATAAGGTATGAAATGAGTGTCCCTTCTCCTTTAAACCGGAATGTCAGCATCATAGTACGGTATGTGGGGAATACCAGGGGGATGTGATGGCGGACACATCCCCAATCCCCGGGTCAGGGGACTACTCCCCCCATCATTCTTGATGAATTCCTTGCCGATTACTCAGAAGAACTTCTGTTATTGTTATCAGTCTTGAAGGATTAGCTCGGCCTTGGCACCGGACCAATGTCATATCGGCAGGAATTTAGGAAACCGCAAGATTGAAGTTTAACAAATTGGAAACAAAAAATTCTCCGGCAGAAAAATGAAAGTTGTGTGAGATGGAAAAACTTATTACCTGGAAGATTGTACTAAGGGATAGTCACGAGAGTCATGTATACGGCTATATATATCATGTAATGTGCCTCATACTGCACCATCTATAATACTACACCATAATCATACTGTACCCCCAACATAATACTACACAACCCTCACACTGTAACCCCGCCATAATACTACATAATCCTCACACTGCACCATCTATAATACTACACAACTATTCACTATGATGAAATGAGTGATGTCACAGTACAGGGATAATACACACAGTGATGTCACAGTACAGAGATAATACACACAGTGATGTCACAGTACAGGGATAATACACACAGTGATGTCACAGTACAGGGATAATACACACAGTGATGTCACAGTACAGGGATAATACACACAGTGATATCACAGTACAGGATAATACACACAGTGATGTCACAGTACAGGATAATACACACAGTGATGTCACAGTACAGAGATAATACACACAGTGATGTCACAGTACAGGGATAATACACACAGTGATGTCACAGTACAGAGATAATACACACAGTGATGTCACAGTACAGAGATAATACACACAGTGATGTCACAGTACAGGGATAATACACACAGTGATGTCACAGTACAGGATAATACACACAGTGATGTCACAGTACAGGGATAATACACACAGTGATGTCACAGTACAGAGATAATACACACAGTGATGTCACAGTACAGGATAATACACACAGTGATGTCACAGTACAGGATAATACACACAGTGATGTCACAGTACAGGATAATACACACAGTGATGTCACAGTACAGGGATAATACACAGTGATGACACAGTACAGAGATAATACACACAGTGATGTCACAATACAGGATAATACACACAGTGATGTCACAGTACAGAGATAATACACACAGTGATGTCACAGTACAGAGATAATACACACAGTGATGTCACAGTACAGAGATAATACACACAGTGATGTCACAGTACAGGATAATACACACAGTGATGTCACAGTACAGAGATAATACACACAGTGATGTCAC
This sequence comes from Leptodactylus fuscus, assembly GCF_031893055.1. Classification (NCBI taxonomy): domain Eukaryota; kingdom Metazoa; phylum Chordata; class Amphibia; order Anura; family Leptodactylidae; genus Leptodactylus; species Leptodactylus fuscus. Next base: position 213,630,578 of record NC_134269.1, on the reverse strand, counting down.
AGTACAGAGATAATACACACAGTGATGTCACAGTACAGGATAATACACACAGTGATGTCACAGTACAGGGATAATACACACAGTGATGTCACAGTACAGAGATAATACACACAGTGATGTCACAGTACAGGATAATACACACAGTGATGTCACAGTACAGGATAATACACACAGTGATGTCACAGTACAGGGATAATACACACAGTGATGTCACAGTACAGAGATAATACACACAGTGATGTCACAGTACAGGGATAATACACACAGTGATGTCACAGTACAGGATAATACACACAGTGATGTCACAGTACAGGGATAATACACACAGTGATGTCACAGTACAGGGATAATACACACAGTGATGTCACAGTACAGGATAATACACACAGTGATGTCACAGTACAGGGATAATACACACAGTGATGTCACAGTACAGAGATAATACACACAGTGATGTCACAGTACAGGATAATACACACAGTGATGTCACAGTACAGGATAATACACACAGTGATGTCACAGTACAGGATAATACACACAGTGATGTCACAGTACAGGGATAATACACACAGTGATGTCACAGTACAGAGATAATACACACAGTGATGTCACAGTACAGGGATAATACACACAGTGATGTCACAGTACAGAGATAATACACACAGTGATGTCACAGTACAGAGATAATACACACAGTGATGTCACAGTACAGGGATAATACACACAGTGATGTCACAGTACAGGGATAATACACACAGTGATGTCACAGTACAGAGATAATACACACAGTGATGTCACAATACAGGGATAACGAACACCAAAAAGTCATTATGTAAGTGTTATGACCTCACAATATATGAAAAATGATGTCACTACACAAGTGTAAGCTTGCAGTGTCCACAGTGATGCATGAGAGTCACGTATACAGTCACGCTTACAGTCACATCTGGCGGTATTACATTGTGGTCTATTTGGGGTCTGCACACAGTTTTCGCTATCAGAGAGTTTTGGGTGTGGGGTCTTCTCTGGCCTATGTATAATGCTATAACCTGCCTTGTTGTTACCCTCCTCTCCATATACTCCATATACTCCATATACTCCATATACTATACAGCCCCGATCCCACCACAGGGCCTGTTCTGCCTTTTGAGCCCTGGTTGCTAGGGAGGAGCTGCTTAGCAACCCCATATGACAGGCTGCTTTAGTAAGCAGATTTTTCTAATAATACAGATTTGGGTGACCGTGTCCCCGTCTCAGGCCCCTCTGTATCTCCTCAGCTAGTCATCCCCCATCACGGCACCATTAACCTTCCCCCCGTATTAGTCATGTGTCAGCCCCCTCCCCACCATGCGCCCCATTACTTTCTCTTTCTGCTTCCTTCTTCCTGGGGTCTTTGGGGAATGCTGGGAAATGTCTGATTTTTTTTTACTTAAGAATTAAGAAAATGTCATTAGGATTTGGTAATCCCGTCGGCCGCTGGGGAGATGTCATGGCGGTCACCCACGCTGGGCTGACGTTGCCTCATTGTGTGGGAGGAAATGGGGTAAGAAGGGAGAGGCCTGACTAAAGGGGAGCGAGGTCGCACTCCAAAGAGCCAAAAATAACTCGCCGGGCGGAAACGCGCGGGGATTCTCCCATTATATTTCTGTATTCAGTTTCCTCAATATGACCTTGTAGGGTCTGCAGATCTGTGGGATATTGTATATGGGAATACGGCTGAGGAGATGGCCTACAGATGTGCGCCCGTATCAGGCAGCCCCATGTAACGGGTATATAGCTATATGACGGACATCTGTTAAATTCACACCTGCCGACCCTGACAATGTATGAGAAAGGGGAGACATGGCGCTCCGAAACCGCCAAATCACCCCAGTCCTCTACAGACACCCTATGTCGACCCAGGACAGACCAGAATTGCTTCCGAAAATTTAGGACAAATTTAGTTGACCCTGCTATTTATAGGGGGCGCTCTAATGACACTTAAATGCGTCGGCCCACTGGAATCATCATAGATCAAACAGGATGGGTGATAAATTTGTGACCCCACTGATATCAACAATGGGGGTCCCATGTCCCCGCTTCACTGTAGCATTGGTCACACATTCACCATCCGAAGTCTATGGGGCAGTTTTCAACGTTGCAAATTTTTGGATGCAAAAAAAAAAAAAAAAATGAAAAAAAAAAAAAAATTGCTCAAAAATTGGGTTTTTGCGCCGCCCCCGTCACTTTTAAGAAATGGGGGCGAGGTGACGGCACGCAGAGGGCGGGTTTATTATCATTCACGCCAGAAAGCTGGTATATAGGCTGCTGGAAAGCGACGCACATGACCTGGCGGAGGGTGTTCCTCGATATATATATATATATATATATATGAGACATACCCTCTGCCGGCAATGGGGTTATGAAGACTGGGACCCTAATTTTTGGGTCATCATTAAAGGGGTTTACCAGGCTCAATAAGTAATGACCCATCTTTAAGGAGAGGAGGTCTGACACCTAGGACCCCCACCGATCAGCTGATTTGTTCACCACTTACCAAGCATAGCGCCACACATTGTGTAGTGGCTGTACTTGGTATTGCAGCTTGGCCCATTCACTCATTTCAGGATAAGCCATGTGACTGATGGACGTGACATTCTTTGACCCCATGAAGGGGTCCCGAGTGTCAGACCCCGACTGATCTGCAATGCTGAGGATGGTTCACCAGCTAATAAATTATATAAAAAAGCCCCTTTAATAGCAGACTAATCCCTTTAATAACAATCTGATCACTCCCATAAATTACGATGTGTAGATCTGTGATTTCTCACCAGTATAGTACCAAGCATAGTAGCAACCGGTCTGTCTCAGACTACCATGATCTGAGGGGAGCAAGGGCACTCGCACGAAGTGAAACCTAAGTATCCGAGTCACTATGGCGGCCATGTTTGCCACGGCGGCCATGTTGGATTCCACCCAATCTAAGTGGTTGCCTAGATTGTCACCACTGACCGTATACACGAAGCGAGGACTATTCTACGCCTGCGGCGTGGGGGCTGTTTATTCGAGGACAACACCAGGGAACCATTACCCATTTACAATAACATGTTGTTGTTTTAAGGAAACAGGGGGAAGACATTAATAAGCGCAAAGAATTTGTGGGGGGGGGGGGGGGAGGGGGGTCTGTTCCGCATTAAGACCCAGCGGACGCACTGCCCCGAGCGACAAACATCCCTAATGAATGAGTAGTAGCGCGGGGGAAACCATTATTATAATCATAGGCTGTAATGGGATTGCCCTCTTAACCCTTTACACTCCCAGGGGGCCCCCATGTAGTCCGACACTTCACAGAGGCGCTGTAGGTAGTCACCGCCATGGCTCACACCCTGAATTAACCCTAACACTGCCAACCCGCTTTGGACGCATTAGACCGCATGGACCAAATTAGTAAAAGTTTTTGAAACTTTTTTTGCACCAGTTTCTAATTTTTAAAAAAAAAAAAAAAATTGAAAATTGAAAACAAAAATTTATGGGACAATTTTCAACGTTACTCTGTAGAGATCATGGAGGCGAAAAATAAAGAGAGTGACGATAATGATTACGGTATATTACGGATGGCAAAGTGCGCTGCTCCCCCTAGTGGCCGGTAACCAAAAAATTCCAAAAATTTACAAAATCTCCCCAGTTGTCGGGATAGTCATTAGATCTCTGCGTCCAGTCACTCCCAGAACTAATTCGGATGTTATTCAGGTCCTGCCCCCCTCTATCTAAAGGGACCTCGCGCCTTGTATGCTCGCCTGAACCGAATAGATAAGTGATGAGTGCAGAGATCAGGAGTCAGGCAGGGTATACAGCGATCTGATATACTGTCCATGACCCATGTGTTCATCGGGCATATGACCATGGTGCAAGCAAATGAATGGGGCTGAGCTGCAATACCAAGCACAGCCACTATTTAATATACGGCGCTGTGCTTGGTAAGTAATGAAGAGGCCTGGATAAAGATAGGCCTGAGCGCCCCCTAGTGGTGACTATATATACTATAAGGATGTATCAAGGTTAGAGGGCCACTTTATGGTTCTTTACATTCTGGGTTCACATCGTAATCCTGTGGAATGGCCCTCGCTCTGCCCGGGCTGAGTGTTTATGTGCCGAGCGGCAGGGAGCCAGCAGCCCAGCACTTGCCAAAACTATTTCCCCTCTGGACTGTACACTGTGTGCCGAGCACCCGCCCTCAGTGTGACTTCCTCGCTCACAATGGCGGGTGCAGATGTCGTCCATCCCGCCACACAGCACAACACCTGGCGGCATAATGTGTTATGTCTGCCCTCCCCCCGCCTTCTCACGGCTGGTTTATTGCAATTGTAGTCAGGTAGTCAGGGGGCAGCACCGTGCAAGGAAAACCTAACACAGATCTTTCTTGTTTCCTGATAGTTTGTTACAATGTATCAGAGAAATACAAAATTAGGTCACAGGAGATTCAGACAACTGTTACATCCTGTATTATACTCCAGAGCTGCGCTCACTATTCTGCTGGTACAGTCACTGTGTACATACATTACATTACTTATCCTGTATTATACTCCAGAGCTGCGCTCACTATTCTGCTGGTGCAGTCACTGTGTACATACATTACATTACTTATCCTGTATTATACTCCAGAGCTGCGCTCACTATTCTGCTGGTACAGTCACTGCGTACATACATTACATTACTTATCCTGTATTATACTCCAGAGCTGTGCTCACTGTTCTGCTGGTGCAGTCACTGTATACATACATTACATTACTTATCCTGTATTATACCCCAGAGCTGCGCTCACTATTCTGCTGGTGCAGTCACTGTGTACATACATTACATTGCTTATCCTGTATTATACTCCAGAGCTGCGCTCACTATTCTGCTGGTACAGTCACTGTGTACATACATTACATTACTTATCCTGTATTATACCCCAGAGCTGCGCTCACTATTCTGCTGGTACAGTCACTGTGTACATACATTACTTATCCTGTATTATACTCCAGAGCTGCGCTCACTATTCTGCTGGTGCAGTCACTGTGTACATACATTACATTACTTATCCTGTATTATACTCCAGAGCTGCGCTCACTATTCTGCTGGTACAGTCACTGTGTACATACATTACATTACTTATCCTGTATTATACTCCAGAGCTGCGCTCACTATTCTGCTGGTACAGTCACTGTGTGCATACATTACATTACTTATCCTGTATTATACTCCAGAGCTGTGCTCACTATTCTGCTGGTGCAGTCACTGTGTACATACATTACATTACTTATCCTGTATTATACTCCAGAGCTGCGCTCACTATTCTGCTGGTGCAGTCACTGTGTACATACATTACATTACTTATCCTGTATTATACCCCAGAGCTGCGCTCACTATTCTGCTGGTACAGTCACTGTGTACATACATTACTTATCCTGTATTATACTCCAGAGCTGCGCTCACTATTCTGCTGGTACAGTCACTGTGTACATACATTACTTATCCTGTATTATACCCCAGAGCTGCGCTCACTATTCTGCTGGTACAGTCACTGTGTACATACATTACTTATCCTGTATTATACTCCAGAGCTGCGCTCACTATTCTGCTGGTGCAGTCACTGTGTACATACATTACTTATCCTGTATTATACTCCAGAGCTGCGCTCACTATTCTGCTGGTACAGTCACTGTGTACATACATTACTTATCCTGTATTATACTCCAGAGCTGCACTCACTATTCTGCTGGTACAGTCACTGTGTACATACATTACATTACTTATCCTGTATTATACTCCAGAGCTGTGCTCACTATTCTGCTGGTGCAGTCACTGTGTACATACATTACATTACTTATCCTGTATTATACTCCAGAGCTGCGCTCACTATTCTGCTGGTGCAGTCACTGTGTACATACATTACATTACTTATCCTGTATTATACCCCAGAGCTGCGCTCACTATTCTGCTGGTACAGTCACTGTGTACATACATTACTTATCCTGTATTATACTCCAGAGCTGCGCTCACTATTCTGCTGGTACAGTCACTGTGTACATACATTACTTATCCTGTATTATACCCCAGAGCTGCGCTCACTATTCTGCTGGTACAGTCACTGTGTACATACATTACTTATCCTGTATTATACTCCAGAGCTGCGCTCACTATTCTGCTGGTGCAGTCACTGTGTACATACATTACTTATCCTGTATTATACTCCAGAGCTGCGCTCACTATTCTGCTGGTACAGTCACTGTGTACATACATTACTTATCCTGTATTATACTCCAGAGCTGCGCTCACTATTCTGCTGGTACAGTCACTGTGTACATACATTACTTATCCTGTATTATACCCCAGAGCTGCGCTCACTATTCTGCTGGTGCAGTCACTGTGTACATACATTACATTACTTATCCTGTATTATACTCCAGAGCTGCGCTCACTATTCTGCTGGTGCAGTCACTGTGTACATACATTACATTACTTATCCTGTATTATACTCCAGAGCTGCGCTCACTATTCTGCTGTTGGAGAATAATACAGATGTAGCAGTGCTGACTTTGTCACTTTGTGGACTAGTAGCTCAGTACAGAACACATGACTGATATCAGTCTGACTTTTGCCCAGTCACTACCTCAGCTCTGCTATATCAGTTTTGGTTACACACTTGCACAGCTCCTATACCTGGCGGTGACACTGAGCACTACTCTATACCTTGTGCTTATATGTAGCAGAGACGAATCCGACATTGAACTGATTCATTGTCCTCTAAAATATGCCACTATATTACAGTGATTTATATCTGTACCTGTAGTCCTATGATACACTGTACCAACACCCTCACCTCTGCTATACTGACACCCTCACCTCTGCTATACTGACACCCTCACCTCTGCTATACTGACACCCTCACCTCTGCTCCATCTCTACAGAGCGCTATTATAGTATTTAGCTTCGGCTCTTGGCTTTTCTCCCATATTTGCCAGAGACGCTTTAATTTAGAAAATTCTCACGTCGTCTCTGTGCAAACATACAGATGTAGCAGAGCTTACAGAGTTATTTACTCCAGGATAACACACCCTGTGCACGATAAACCTCTCAGTTAAAGTAACATCTGCAGTCCTATGTAAAACCACAACCTATAGGAGGCGAGCGTGACGACAAACTCAACTCTGCTACATTTCACATGATCTAGTGCGGAGCATCATACAATGTAATCCCGTATAACAAACTCAGCTCTGCTACATCCGTATGGAGTAGTATTGTAATATTTTTGCTTCTTTTTAGCCCACGGTGCAATAGAGCACAGTAGGTTTATTTTTAGTCTTATCGAAAACCGCCCGCAATCCAATTGTGCCAAATAACAAACTCAGCTCTGCTACATCCATCTGGTATATACCGTAATACCTTTATTTTTAATGCACGGTGCAATCTAACACTGTAGGTTTATCGAATGCACCAAAATAATGACTTGTGCCAAATGACAAACTCAGCTTTGCTACACCCCTAGTAATATTTTGCATGGCGCGGGGTGGCTGGCGCAGTTCCCCGGCCTGGCAGCAGGGCTGTTGTTGTGAACTTGAGCAGCTCTGCTTTAGTCATCACACATCCCCTAAGAGCCCCATCCAGAGGTGCAGGAACATTCCCTTATCCCCTAGAAGGAAACATAAGAGGAACTGAGCGAAGCCTCGCCCCCCATCGCCTGGACAGCTCGCAGGGACAGCGCCATTGGCCTGGGCTCCAGGGGCAGGGGCAGAGGAGGGGACAGCAGGCACACACACTGCCACATATAAACCTGCAGTCAGCAGGCGGGCAGCTCAGTGGTACCAGGTTATAGCAGTGCTGACAGTGCTCACACTCCTGCCGGCTGCACAATGTCTGTCATCGCCAATCTCATCCTCCTGACGCTAGCCCTGGTTATTGGGGACTTCCTATACTCCGTGGACGGCTGCACTTGCGCCCCCAGTCACCCCCAGGATGCTTTCTGCAACTCTGACATAGGTAAGTGCCAGGCGTTTAGTATACTTAATACCCGGAGGTGCCAGGCTGGATGATGGGGGTATAGCGGCATGCTCAAAATTGGGGGCAACACTTCTAGGCGGTATAGTTACACTATGCTTTATATCGCTGTTGTCCTCTGGTATCAGCCAGGTCAGGCTAGGGTGCAGTGGGATGACTGTGAGAACTCCCCAAATCTCCCTGCCCCCCCATGATCCCTACTTCATCTGATATCAGCCGCCCCTCTTATTACACTCCTGCACTATTATAAGCTGAAGTTGGGGGTTACCGGCCCTTTAATAGTATACGGTGACTGGCTCTCTAGTAGTATACAATGACTGGCTTTTTAGTAGTATACAGTGACTGGTTCTTTAGTAGTATACGGTGACTGGCTCTTTAGTAGTATACGGTGACTGGCTCTCTAGTAGTATACGGTGACTGGCTCTTTAGTAGTATACAGTGACTGGCTCTTTAGTAGTATACAGTGACTGGCTCTTTAGTAGTATACGGTGACTGGCTCTTTAGTAGTATACAGTGACTGGCTCTCTAGTAGTATACGGTGACTGGCTCTCTAGTAGTATACAGTGACTGGCTCTCTAGTAGTATACAGTGACTGGCTCTCTAGTAGTATACAGTGACTGGCTCTCTAGTAGTATACGGTGACTGGCTCTTTAGTAGTATACGGTGACTGGCTCTTTAGTAGTATACAGTGACTGGCTCTCTAGTAGTATACAGTGACTGGCTCTCTAGTAGTATACAGTGACTGGCTCTCTAGTAGTATACAGTGACTGGCTCTCTAGTAGTATACAGTGACTGGCTCTCTAGTAGTATACAGTGACTGGCTCTCTAGTAGTATACAGTGACTGGCTCTCTAGTAGTATACGGTGACTGGCTCTCTAGTAGTATACGGTGACTGGCTCTATAGCAGTATACGGTGACTGGCTCTATAGTAGTATACAGTGACTGGCTCTCTAGTAGTATACAGTGACTGGCTCTCTAGTAGTATACGGTGACTGGCTCTTTAGTAGTATACGGTGACTGGCTCTTTAGTAGTATACAGTGACTGGCTCTCTAGTAGTATACAGTGACTGGCTCTCTAGTAGTATACAGTGACTGGCTCTCTAGTAGTATACAGTGACTGGCTCTCTAGTAGTATACAGTGACTGGCTCTCTAGTAGTATACAGTGACTGGCTCTATAGTAGTATACAGTGACTGGCTCTCTAGTAGTATACGGTGACTGGCTCTATAGCAGTATACGGTGACTGGCTCTATAGCAGTATACGGTGACTGGCTCTATAGTAGTATACAGTGACTGGCTCTCTAGTAGTATACAGTGACTGGCTCTCTAGTAGTATACAGTGACTGGCTCTATAGCAGTATACGGTGACTGGCTCTCTAGTAGTATACAGTGACTGGCTCTCTAGTAGTATATGGTGACTGGCTCTCTAGTAGTATACAGTGACTGGCTCTCTAGTAGTATACAGTGACTGGCTCTCTAGTAGTATACAGTGACTGGCTCTATAGTAGTATACAGTGACTGGCTCTCTAGTAGTATACAGTGACTGGCTCTCTAGTAGTATACGGTAGGATGTGGAGATGCTTTTCCCGCTGTGTCTTGTACGGTGACTCTGTGGGTGTTTCTGGAGTTTTCTGCAGACTCTTGCCACAGGGAGCGCTGTTGTACTGGGCTGTGTGTCTGGGATTCTTGACATCATCCAAGTACAGCAGAGCTAAGTTTGTCGTCTTTCGGTTGGGATCATGTATTGGATGTACTTACCTGCAGTCACTTGGGTGACAACTTGTGTGTACAAATGATTATACAAAGTCAGCTCTGCTACATCTGGAAATACTTGTCTGTATGTGACCGAGTCATCACAATCTAGAGCCGAGCCATTCACTGTGCAATATCCGGCAGTCCTAGCGGTGCCCCATCAGGTAGTCATAGCGGTGCCCCATCAGGTAGTCATAGCGGTGCCCCATCAGGTAGTCATAGCGGTGCCCCATCAGGTAGTCAGAGCGGTGCCCCATCAGGTAGTCATAGCGGTGCCCCATCAGGTAGTCAGAGCGGTGCCCCATCAGGTAGTCATAGCGGTGCCCCATCAGGTAGTCATAGCGGTGCCCCATCAGGTAGTCATAGCGGTGCCCCATCAGGTAGTCATAGCGGTGCCCCATCAGGTAGTCATAGCGGTGCCCCATCAGGTAGTCATAGCGGTGCCCCATCAGGTAGTCATAGCGGTGCCCCATCAGGTAGTCATAGCGGTGCCCCATCAGGTAGTCATAGCGGTGCCCCATCAGGTAGTCAGAGCGGTGCCCCATCAGGTAGTCATAGCGGTGCCCCATCAGGTAGTCATAGCGGTGCCCCATCAGGTAGTCAGAGCGGTGCCCCATCAGGTAGTCAGAGCGGTGCCCCATCAGGTAGTCATAGCGGTGCCCCATCAGGTAGTCAGAGCGGTGCCCCATCAGGTAGTCAGAGCGGTGCCCCATCAGGTAGTCATAGCGGTGCCCCATCAGGTAGTCAGAGCGGTGCCCCATCAGGTAGTCAGAGCGGTGCCCCATCACGTAGTCATAGCGGTGCCCCATCAGGTAGTCAGAGCGGTGCCCCATCAGGTAGTCAGAGCGGTGCCCCATCAGGTAGTCATAGCGGTGCCCCATCAGGTAGTCAGAGCGGTGCCCCATCAGGTAGTCATAGCGGTGCCCCATCAGGTAGTCATAGCGGTGCCCCATCAGGTAGTCATAGCGGTGCCCCATCAGGTAGTCAGAGCGGTGCCCCATCAGGTAGTCATAGCGGTGCCCCATCAGGTAGTCATAGCGGTGCCCCATCAGGTAGTCAGAGCGGTGCCCCATCAGGTAGTCATAGCGGTGCCCCATCACGTAGTCATAGCGGTGCCCCATCAGGTAGTCATAGCGGTGCCCCATCAGGTAGTCATAGCGGTGCCCCATCAGGTAGTCATAGCGGTGCCCCATCACGTAGTCATAGCGGTGCCCCATCAGGTAGTCATAGCGGTGCCCCATCAGGTAGTCATAGCGGTGCCCCATCAGGTAGTCATAGCGGTGCCCCATCAGGTAGTCATAGCGGTGCCCCATCAGGTAGTCATAGCGGTGCCCCATCAGGTAGTCATAGCGGTGCCCCATCAGGTAGTCATAGCGGTGCCCCATCAGGTAGTCATAGCGGTGCCCCATCAGGTAGTCAGAGCGGTGCCCCATCAGGTAGTCATAGCGGTGCCCCATCAGGTAGTCATAGCGGTGCCCAGTCAGGCAAATGGACCACTAACACAATTGTGCTGCATAAAACTTGGACTTCAGTATCCGGCCTACACAGCTGCAGTATGAGGAGAACTACAAGTCCCAGCACGTCCTGCTCAGATTGCAATGCACCTTCCTTTGTATCTGGGGGATCACTTTGCACAGTGAGCTGATCTGGAGGCCACATTGATAACATTGGGGTGGTCACCCAGCTTTTCCAGACTCCTAACAGTATAGTTATACATAGATAGATAGAGAAACTGGAGGACTATCCAGGATCCCCCCCCAGGACTCTGGAAAAGCTGGATGACCACTTTTGTGGCCGTTATATTTGTTGTCACTCAGCTTTCCTAGAATCCAGAACAGTATAGTAATACACAGATATAGAGATTGGGAGGTCTGTCACGGTAACTATATACATTTGCCTCTCAGGACCCTGAAGAGCTGTGTGACCAGTCCTGTGGTAATCACTTTAGCTGTCACCCAGCTTTCCTAGAGTCCAGAATGGCACAGTTGTACCGAGCGACCTGAATGAGAGGGTCTGTTATTGCCCAATTATTCAGATTTGCCTCTCAGGTCTCTGGGAAAAGCTGGATGAGCCACCGCCTTAGCCGCAGTCATTTCTGTTGTCACCCAGCTTTCCCGGGTACAGATGAGGTCGGCTTCTCACACTCCACAAACCCTTGTAATTACCCCTCTGCGCAAATCCAAAGTATCCCACAATAAAGTATCCGAGCACAACCCGTCATTTGTCTGCAGCCGTGCGGTGCGGCGCAGGAGCGAAGGGTTAATCTAAGACGTTGCCTCCTCTGTAATCACTCGGCACTTCCTTAAGGCTTCGCCTGCGGTTTCTTCAAAACCTCTATTAAGGCCAAGTGCTGGGTGTGCGGCAGAAGCGAGATTGTGATGTCGTCAGGTGATGATGGGCGCGCTATCCCTTTAAGGGGCTCTCATTGAAATGCCCTTAATTGTGAGGCTCAATGTAAGGGGGTTGTATAGAAAAAGGTGCAAAAACTGGCGCGGCCCCTTTAACGGCATCATGTCCGCTAATAGGCTGCAGTGACCGGGCACCAGCCAAAACGGTGACCCTGCCAACCACAAGGCTAAGGGTCAGGTATGGGGACGACTGGTCACCCCAGGGATGTCCCTATGATAAACATTAAGGGCGCACGCAGTCATGGTGTGGTGGTTGTAGTCGTCGTCCCCCCTGTCATCCTATGTACGAGGCCAGCACTACGTGTTATCTTATAACTCACATGGCAGATGGTTCCCGGTCTCAGCTTCCAGCATTTTGGCTTCATCTATTTTTGGTAAGTCTGTGTGACCTCCATTCTGAGATAACTTCACATTGAAGTCACATAGGGGAGCGCAACGCAGGTCACAGCTACACGGGTGACTGACACCATCTGTCAGTGGAGTCTCCTCCAAGCGCCATGTTATACTATATGTATAGGGGGTAATCTACATAAAGAGTGGGGGGACTGTGTGCGTGTAATACTGACCCTGAAGTATATCCTGTATTATACTCCAGAGCTGCGCTCACTATTCTGCTGGTGCAGTCACTGTGTACATACATTACATTACTTATCCTGTATTATACTCCAGAGCTGCGCTCACTATTCTGCTGGTACAGTCACTGTGTACATACATTACATTACTTATCCTGTATTATACTCCAGAGCTGCGCTCACTATTCTGCTGGTGCAGTCACTGTGTACATACATTACATTACTTATCCTGTATTATACCCCAGAGCTGCGCTCACTATTCTGCTGGTACAGTCACTGTTTACATATATTACATTACTTATATCAATCCTGAGCAGAATAGTGAGCGCAGCTCTGGAGAATAATACAGGATAAGTAATGTAATGTATGTACACAGTGACTGTGCCAGCAGAATAGTGAGCGCAGCTCTGGAGTATAATACAGGATAAGTAATGTAATGTATGTACACAGTGACTGCACCAGCAGAATAGTGAGCGCAGCTCTGGAGTATAATACAGGATAAGTAATGTAATGTATGTACACAGTGACTGCACCAGCAGAATAGTGAGCGCAGCTCTGGAGTATAATACAGGATAAGTAATGTAATGTATGTACACAGTGACTGTGCCAGCAGAATAGTGAGCGCAGCTCTGGAGTATAATACAGGATAAGTAATGTAATGTATGTACACAGTGACTGTACCAGCAGAATAGTGAGCGCAGCTCTGGAGTATAATACAGGATAAGTAATGTAATGTATGTACACAGTGACTGTGCCAGCAGAATAGTGAGCGCAGCTCTGGAGTATAATACAGGATAAGTAATGTAATGTATGTACACAGTGACTGTGCCAGCAGAATAGTGAGCGCAGCTCTGGAGTATAATACAGGATAAGTAATGTAATGTATGTACACAGTGACTGCGCCAGCAGAATAGTGAGCGCAGCTCTGGAGTATAATACAGGATAAGTAATGTAATGTATGTACACAGTGACTGTGCCAGCAGAATAGTGAGCGCAGCTCTGGAGTATAATACAGGATAAGTAATGTAATGTATGTACACAGTGACTGTACCAGCAGAATAGTGAGCGCAGCTCTGGAGTATAATACAGGATAAGTAATGTAATGTATGTACACAGTGACTGTGCCAGCAGAATAGTGAGCGCAGCTCTGGAGTATAATACAGGATAAGTAATGTAATGTATGTACACAGTGACTATACCTGCAGAATAGTGAGCGCAGCTCTGGAGTATAATACAGGATAAGTAATGTAATGTATGTACACAGTGACTGTACCAGCAGAATAGTGAGCGCAGCTCTGGAGTATAATACAGGATAAGTAATGTAATGTATATACACAGTGACTGCACCAGCAGAATAGTGAGCGCAGCTCTGGAGTATAATACAGGATAAGTAATGTAATGTATGTACACAGTGACTGTACCAGCAGAATAGTGAGCGCAGCTCTGGAGTATAATACAGGATAAGTAATGTAATGTATGTACACAGTGACTGTACCAGCAGAATAGTGAGCGCAGCTCTGGAGTATAATACAGGATAAGTAATGTAATGTATGTACACAGTGACTGTACCAGCAGAATAGTGAACGCAGCTCACTATGAGTATATCTTTACGGTCCCATCCCTAGGCAGTGAGCGGCACCACGGACAGGTACATGACCAAATGGTTAAAGGACATGGTGGGTTTATTATAAATACTCGGTGGACAGCTGAGGTTTAGGCCGTGAACAGATGGAGGGGGTGACAGGTGCGCGGGCAGCCCAGGGTGGTCTCTCTATTACTGCACTTAGGGGGGTGATCAGACTGTATATCCTGGTGCTCTGTAACCGGTGACTCTCCTGTTGCTGTGAGACTATAACTCTCAGCATGCCCGGACATTTACTCGCCAGGAGTTTTAGTTTCTCCACAGGTTGCAGGGTACAGGGAAAGACCATGGAGGCCGGTACAAGTAGATGGCCAGGGTTGCTCCACGTAGTCCTGTGTGTGTTCTGCCCCTTTAAGACACTGCGAGCCCCGCTCTCTGGTGCTGAGGGTGTGTCACATTGGAAAGTTCAGGAATCAGCACAGGGCGAGAAAAGTGGGGCAAGAGAGGGCGAGAGAGTACTAAGGGGGAAAGGACAGAGGGGGTGAGATAGGCGTGATAGGGTAATGGAGGAGAGAGAGGCGTGATAGGGTAAAGGGGGCGAGATACGCGTGATAGGGTAATGGAGGAGAGATAGGTGTGATAGGGTAATGGAGGAGAGATACGCGTGATAGGGTAATGGAGGAGAGAGAGGCGTGATAGGGTAAAGGGGGCGAGATACGCGTGATAGGGTAATGGAGGAGAGATAGGTGTGATAGGGTAATGGAGGAGAGATAGGTGTGATAGGGTAATGGAGGAGAGATAGGTGTGATAGGGTAATGGAGGAAGGGGGTAACAACAACGCTGAGGGGTAACAGGGGAAAACTAGGGGGTGAGGAGAAAAAGCGGGCGTAGGGGCGAATGAGGAAAGGGCCACAGGGTGATGAATAAAAAGCAAATGGGTTATAGGCTAGAAGGAACAGAGGGGCAATATAGTGATGGACGTAACGCAGAGGGGCAAGAGGTGATGATGAGGGGTGCGTGAGGGGCATCAGGACTCCTAACCTTCCCCTGTATACCACCACACTATGTATACACATTGTCGAACTGAGGGTCCTTGGGCCCAACAGATAAAATGATTCCGGGGCCCCTTGGAGATGGGCCATAGTACCCTGTAAATGTGGGCGTCTTCTGCTGGCCCATTATTGTATTATAAGCTGGACCCCCGGAGGACCCTCTGCGACTCTGATGGGACCGCTCAGTCACTGACTATCTAATGCTCCATGTTTTTCGGCCGAGTGTTGCCCCCCATTCCCCCTTTTAGCAGCGAGTTCTGACTAATTCTCACCATTCAGGACATGGAGGCCTCGGGGACACGGTGACAGCACACCTGCCCGCCGCCGCAGCATTAGGCACTTAAGTGCTAAGACGTCTTTTTCGAACCGAGGAGGAAATCAAATCCTGTAGATGGCGGCCGGAGTTCTCACATATATAATTGGTCTGGCAGCCGGAGTAATAATTAGAGAAGCCGTCACGGCACAACGACTCCGCGGCGTGTGAAACCCATCCGGCCCCGTTCCTTGTAAGACTTATCAACTCCTTCACTAGGCTATGAAAGAAGCCGCAACTTTGTAGCTGAAAGAAGGAGGAAAATTTTTGGGAAAAAAGTTGCATAGGCTGTGTCCCAAGATGGTGGGGCCGAGATCCCGGTGAACACCTCGGTGGTGATGGGTCTGGTATCGGGGCGAGCAGCGTGGGGAAAAATGGGCAACCAACTCCTAAAAATTTTTAAGAATTTTTGAGTCGGCCAAGTCGCCATAACTTTTTGTTTGTTTTTGGGAAGGAGGCGGTGAGGTAACAACCCTCCAGCGAGGAAAGTCTGAGGCCGCTTGTTTACGTAAGACTCCGGCCGGCCGGGGCTGTGACTGAGGAACAGCCTGGCACTGAGGACTTTTTTCCCCTGACATCGCCGAGTTCCCGCAGGTTCTCTAACAAAACCCATTAACACAAAAACTCACAGAACAAAAACCTCTGTTTTGTGTCCGTTGTTGCCATCACAACAAGCTCCATAAAAGATGCTGCACCCCCCCCTCCCCCCCCCCACACACACACAAAAACATCACATTCAATAAAACAACGGCCTCCGAAGTAAGTGACTGTGTGGGCCGGGCGCTGAGCAAAGGGGGGGACAAACAGAAGGACCCGGAATGAAGGGGAAGGTCCTGCTACAGTATACCATATTACAGTACTAGAGGGTGCAGATATCACCCTCAGCCAATCAGGCATGAGAGAGGTGTCACATGACACGTCTCTACTAAACAGGAAGTAGTTTGTATGTAAGGAGTCTGTGGGCGGAGCTTTCTTCTTTTAGACCCCCGATAAGCACTTTGGGGGCCAATTTGGGGACTCAGAATGCGCACACTTGATAGGACACTTTACCGATTTCTTACGTTCAAGTAAATTTCTCCTGGTGATGGTCATCCTTAAAGCGGGTGAAAAATATGACTGATGGCTTTCAGAGAATAGTGCCACTTCTGTTCACAGGTAGAGTGTGGTATTGCCAACTGTGGCACCCTCTTAAGGGGTTGTATTAGATTAGATTAGCAGGTCTGTTCTCCTGTGCTCAATATCACCCTGTGAATCCCAACCAATCTGATATTGACGACCTGCCCTAAAGAGAAATCATCACTCATCAGTATCTACATTCCAGAAAACCCCCTGAATGTTCACAGATTACATTACTGATTGTGTACTGACCCTGAGTTACCTCCAGAGCTGCGCTCATATACATTACATTACTTATCCTGTACTGATCCTGAGTTACATCCTGTCTTATACTCCAGAGCTGTGCTCACTATTCTGCTGGTGCAGTCACTGTGTACATACATTACATTACTTATCCTGTACTGATCCTGAGTTACATCCTGTCTTATACTCCAGAGCTGCGCTCACTATTCTGCTGGAGCAGTCACTGTGTACATACATTACATTACTTATCCTGTAGTATACTCCAGAGCTGCGCTCACTATTCTGCTGGTACAGTCACTGTGTACATACATTACATTACTTATCCTGTAGTATACTCCAGAGCTGCGCTCACTATTCTGCTGGTGCAGTCACTGTGTACATACATTACATTACTTATCCTGTATTATACTCCAGAGCTGCGCTCACTATTCTGCTGGTGCAGTCACTGTGTACATACATTACATTACTTATCCTGTATTATACCCCAGAGCTGCGCTCACTGTTCTGCTGGTGCAGTCACTGTGTACATACATTACATTACTTATCCTGTATTATACTCCAGAGCTGCGCTCACTATTCTGCTGGTGCAGTCACTGTGTACATACATTACATTACTTATCCTGTATTATACTCCAGAGCTGCGCTCACTATTCTGCTCCTTTGATCTCAGCTTCCTCTAGTTAGGAGTGGGACTAATCATGGAATTTTTAGGTTTTAGAGTTTTCCTTTAAATTCCAGACCTTTGTTACTCCTTAGAGAAGTCACTGGGGCAGAGATAACGTGTCAGGGCCTCGGTTGTCAGATCTTGGTCCTGGAAGGTTGGGTTGAACATGTTATAGTGAAAGAGAAGGGGCGTCCATTGTGTAGGGTGATGTATGCGCGTGTGACCTCAGGAAGTGGGTGAATGGCACAAGTGCAATTGTTCACCTCCTGTCACGCCCTTTACTCAGCTGTATGGGCGTTGCGGGCGTCATTAATCATGTGGAGGGGATAAGACCACCAATGTATATGTCAACCACCAGGGTGTGCCCGGCTCTCCACACAAAGCCTGAGCGACCTTATCAGATAGAGAGGTGACCCTGAAGGCTCAGAATAATCCAGAAGAAGATGGAGGTCTGATGTCATCTCATTACTCCAGGATTTACCTGCCACCCAGCTTTCCCTCACCCCTGCATTGTAAACCAGTCTACTACAGTATATTGGTATAGATTGTGGTCTTAATTTCCAGAACTGGTAAATCAGCAGATATAGTCAGTGACTAAGGATGGCACAACACCGAAACTGTCATTGATAGGCACCGATACCAGGAAATGTTCTGGAATATTGGAGAGTACAGCACAGAGCCAGAGATAATGTAACTCATAAGGCACTGAACAAGCAGAATAGTGAGCGCAGCTCTGGAGTATAATACAGGATAAGTAATGTAATGTATGTACACAGTGACTGTACCAGCAGAATAGTGAGTGCAGCTCTGGAGTATAATACAGGATAAGTAATGTAATGTATGTACACAGTGACTGTACCAGCAGAATAGTGAGCGCAGCTCTGGAGTATAATACAGGATAAGTAATGTAATGTATGTACACAGTGACTGCACCAGCAGAATAGTGAGTGCAGCTCTGGAGTATAATACAGGATAAGTAATGTAATGTATGTACACAGTGACTGCACCAGCAGAATAGTGAGCGCAGCTCTGGAGTATAATACAGGATAAGTAATGTAATGTATGTACACAGTGACTGTACCAGCAGAATAGTGAGTGCAGCTCTGGAGTATAATACAGGATAAGTAATGTAATGTATGTACACAGTGACTGTACCAGCTGAATAGTGAGCGCAGCTCTGGAGTATAATACAGGATAAGTAATGTAATGTATGTACACAGTGACTGCACCAGCAGAATAGTGAGCGCAGCTCTGGAGTATAATACAGGATAAGTAATGTAATGTATGTACACAGTGACTGTACCAGCAGAATAGTGAGCGCAGCTCTGGAGTATAATACAGGATAAGTAATGTAATGTATGTACACAGTGACTGTACCAGCAGAATAGTGAGCGCAGCTCTGCAGTATAATACAGGATGTAACTCAGTGCTCAGTACATAGCAGTGGACTATCAGTAGGTTGTTGACTCCTGTCACTGAGGCGCCTGTCCTTATGAGCTTGCAGTCTAGGACACATATTATAGAACAATGAGGACACGGTTATATCAGTGTCACAGGTTTTCAGTCTTGAGAAGTTCTTCTTCTGCTTTTGCCACCAAAAATGAATAAAATGCTAGGATTCGGGAATGCGGAGAGTCTTACTTAAGGTCTTAGTGTGGAATGTAGAATACCAGCTATGTGAGTCAGCTCGGAATCTACTTAAAGCAGGAATTCTGTCCCCAGGGGAGTCTTAAAGAGGCTTGTCACTGGAAGCTGTGTGCTTAACCTCCGCTAAGGGTCACTTTAAGACCTCCTGCATACCTAGCACCCTGTCCTTCCATTTGGCCCAAGTTCAAGTGCCTTTTATTAACCCCTTTTCCTATAACCATGTAGACCCTGTTTTATATGCTCACTGTATGGCACTGTTGTGACGATGCAATATGGCAGTATTATTTGGACCTGTACGACACTTTTAGGAAAGTCCAGCTGTCTTATTTAGTGCCGTATGTCATGAAAGTACAATCTGGCAGTATTATTTAGCACGGTCTGTGCATGCACTCTGTACATCGCCATATTGTACATTTATGTCACGAATCCACAATGTGGTGGTATTATTTTGGCTATATATGTCAATGTTAAGACATAGTATGGCAGTATTTTAGCACTGTATATCACGGTTCTAAGTATACAATATGGCCGTACTTAGGACTCATTTTGTCATAGTTAGAGAGGTACAATAGGGTCGTATTGATTGAGTACTTTATTTCAACATTAGGAAGGTACAACATGTTAGTATTATTTGGCTACTGTTTGTTGCTGGTAAAAAGTTACGACATGGCTGTATTATTTAGGTAATGTAGGTCACTGATGAGGTACAAACCAGCGGTATTATTTTGGCACTGTATGTTACTATTCTGAATTTTTTAGGACTATGTCATTCTTATTGAATAGAAACATGGCAGTATTATTTAATAAAGGTATGCCTTGTAGGAAGGTACAATATGACAGTATTATTTAATAATGGTGTGCCTTGTAGGAAGGTACAATATGACAGTATTATTTAATAAAGGTATGCCTCGTAGGAAGGTACAATATGGCCGTATTATTTAATAAAGGTATGCCTCGTAGGAAGGTACAATATGGCAGTATTATTTAATAATGGTATGCTTCATAGGAAGGTACTATATGGCAGTATTATTTAATAATGGTGTGCCTTGTAGGAAGGTACAATATGGCAGTATTATTTAATAAAGGTATGCCTCGTAGGAAGGTACAATATGGCCGTATTATTTAATAAAGGTATGCCTCGTAGGAAGGTACAATATGGCAGTATTATTTAATAAAGGTATGCTTCGTAGGAAGGTACAATAGGACAGTATTATTTAATAAAGGTATGCTTCGTAGGAAGGTACAATAGGACAGTATTATTTAATAAAGGTATGCTTCGTAGGAAGGTACAATATGGCAGTATTATTTAGGCACTGTATGTCAGTTAAGAAAATGGTAAAAGTGCCATAACATAATCAAAATAATACCGCCATATCGTACTGCCTGTAGATCAATGCTATATGGCAGTATTATTTGAACACTCGTATGTATGTATTATTGTGTGGATTGCATTGTACAGTCAGCAATAGGTCTGTACAGATGTGAACAAGCTCCAATTCACAGACCGCAACACGATGTTGAAATCTGGTGAGGGGGGCATTTTATTTCACATGTATGGAACACAAAAGGACCCCCCCTTCTAATCCCAGCTCTATCTGTCATCTCCTTGCCATATCAAGGACCGGCTATTGAGCGGCCTATAAGCCGGATAGTGTTTCCTGACAACTCCCCGGAGCGAGCCATGTGAGCGACCTCGCCGAGCTCTTCCTCTCTTTGAAATCCACCTGCGCTCAGCGATATCCTCCATGGCCGACCTCGTCCCGAGCCTGGATCCCATCAACATCAGGAAGTGGGTTGAGACCTTTCTAGAAACTTTCCTGAAAAGTCAGCGTTTTAATTAGCGAGGCCGGACCCACAAATGAAGTGCTGCGTATTGTGGGGGGAGGGGGGCGTCACTTAGGGGGTTCCCCCCTCCCCTCCCCCGGCGCGGTTACGTGGGACTAATATAATGATATTTCTTCCTGCTATTTTTATGCCTCTTATGTGATTTCTATACCATCTGTCCATCGCGCCTCGCCGTCTTCCGCTTCAGCTGTACAGGGCGTGATTGTTATTACCAGAGGAAGACGTATATCAGCACTTGGAAGCAATTGTCCGCACGGAGGAAACGGGGCGGCCATCGGATTCTCACATTCATCCAGATGCGATCCAAAAATATCAAGGTTTTTTGCGTCATTAATTTTTTTCAGGTTTTGCTCGGTTTATAATATGCCGTATAGTGATGCCTGGCACCTGGCGGCGAGGAAATGGCGTAGATAGTTGGGACTTGGCGCGGATGGTGACATCACCGCCCCATGTAAACAAAGCAGGGCAAAGATGCCTATAGCAACCAATGAGATCACTTCTTACATTCTTGATGCAGCTCTCATAAAATGTAAGCTTCAATCTGATTGGTTCCTACACAGTCTATAATATAAACTCTATATAGACTCTATATAGTAGAACAGAGAGAAGCTGTCTATGGCAACCAATCAGATCACTTCTTTCATTTTCAGATCAGTACTGGAGTGATGTCAGCTTCAATCTGATTGGTTCCTACACAGTCTATATAGTAGAACAGAGAGAAGCTGTCTATGGCAACCAATCAGATCACTTCTTTCATTTTCAGATCAGTACTGGAGTGATGTCAGCTTCAATCTGATTGGTTCCTACACAGTCTATATAGTAGAACAGAGAGAAGCTGTCTATGGCAACCAATCAGATCACTTCTTTCATTTTCAAATCAGTACTGGAGTGATGTAAGCTTCAATCTGATTGGTTGCTTGGGCCTCAGACAAAGGAGCAGCATAGCAACCAATCAGATTAGAGCTTACATCTTTCCAGTAACAATTAGAAAATGAATGATGAAATCTGATTGGTTAATTTTGCAGAGGCAAGGCCAATAATAAAATTCTGTTCGCGATTGGGATCGGATTCCGATCAGCGATCGAGTAGATTTCGCGATCGGAATCCCGATCCTGATCTTTTCCAGCGGTCGGAGGTTACCTCGAGATCGGCTCAACCCTAAAAGTGACTTTTCCCATAGAGAAGCATTGACTAGGGTCGAGCGACCGGGATCGGAAAAGATTGGATTCCGATCGTCAATCGAGCAAATTCCACGATCGGGATCGGCTGGAAAATGATCGGAAATCGGATTTTAAAATCGATCCTGAAATCTCAAGATCGGCTCAACCCCTAGCCATGACCGATCAGTTTTTTTAGCCCATTGCGTTTTTAGTGTTTTGACTGTAAGTTTATAATGGATTACCATAAAGTTACCGTATTGATGTCACATGACCATAACAGTAGAGATAGTAGTCACATGATCAAAGCAGGTGACATCACTATGGAGCTATACGGATGTTGTTCAGGGGGCAGTATGGAGGTTTTTAGTCAATTGACACGTAAGGGCCTCCATTTTTATAGACATTGTGAAAAAACATTAGTTATGGAAAATTCCTTTAAGGAAAAAAACGAACCCGATTTACGGTACGTTATCCAGTGAATACCGTACTGTGTGCGGTGAGACGGTATCCCACATGGTCCGGCTTAGATACAGCTACGGGATGAGTGTGTATATAAGCGTAGAGGATCTACACCTATATAGATAAGGTTCTGGACGCCAGGAGGATATAGTGAGGAGGGGGGAGTGTTTCATTATCACATCCCATCTCCTATTCTCACACACGGGTCTCGGGGGTGCGATGACATCACTGCCAGTAATGTAACGTTTCACACGTTCAGACACAAGACTGCAGTCGGACGCTTTTACGCACTTCGGGTTTTGCAGCAATTCGGGCCCCTAAACAAAAATGGCCGCCCGCCTTCCTATTACAGTCTGTATGATCCCAGTGTATAACTGTGCACGTAAATCCGCCAATCCGATTTCCTCAAAAATGTGCAACTTTTTTTCCGACCCACTGAAGCCATCTGGCGTTTCTGAGGTCGCGACATCATCTTCACATACCTATGAAGGTGCGCACCATCCTCATCCTCCTCCCCAGCGCGGGGACATGTGATCGGCAGGAATGTCAGAGGGATCGGCTTTCAATAATATTTTACTGGTCTATTGTGGGAAACTGTCACTTCCGAAAGACTCCATGAGAAGCTCCGGACTATTTCACACCTAAGTGATCGCGTCCTCTTGGCGGGCCTGCGGCGAGGAGTTATGCTTTGATCTGCGCTCCACGTACGCCCCCCCCCCCCCCAACACATGTATCTAGCCCCTCAGGAAGAGCGACATGTTTATTTCTGGGGGGCAAATATTTAAGTAACGCTCAGTCGTGGATAATGGAACGTTCTGCAACTTTCCAATCTACTTTGTGCTTCGATTCCTCGCTGATACATTGTAACAAACTCTAAAGACGGGATAGACGTGTGCTGGAGATTTATAGCAGCAAATACTCAATATCAGACCTTCCCTCTGTCCCAATTTTCGTGAGGTTTCAGCGGGACTAATGCGTACTCAGCAATTCCGAAAAAAGGGGTGACCTCCCGCACACTTGGAACAGCAGGCAAATCTCCCGGGTTGGGGGGTAAAAGTCGCTTTATACGTGACTTTGGCATGTTATGTGCCAGTCACGTGCTAAAAGGGGGCATGGGCAGCACAGTTAGTGCCCAAAGGGGGCGCAATGGTATACAAAACTGGCCCATGCCCACTAGGGACACTGTTCTCCTAGGGGTCACTATCAAAATATTGGCAAGTGGACTTAGACCAATGCACCCCAAAGTAGTTGGGTGCCAATTATTCCGAAATGTCTGGGAGACTTTCCCAACAAGGAGCGATCTCCAAGAGTGAGCAAATGTCTCAGAGGGGGCGTGACTGACGCATTTCCTGTCCATGGGGGGGGCGTGACTGACGCATTTCCTGGCCATAGGGGGGCGTGACTGACGCATTTCCTGTCCATGGGGGGGGGGGGGGCGTGACTGACGCATTTCCTGTCCATGGGGGGGGGGGGGCATGACTGACGCATTTCCTGTCCATGGGGGGGCGTGACTGACGCATTTCCTGGCCATAGGGGGGCGTGACTGGCGCATTTCCTGGCCATGGGGGGGGGGGGGGCGTGACTGGCGCATTTCCTGGCCATGGCACACAACAAAAAGGGGGCGCACCATATCCCAAAGGGGTTGAGTTTATAAAAAGGGTTACTCACATGGGGTAACAGCCATGGAGGGTCTCGAAATGTGACATCTAGTTCCCCGGCTAAGTCCACTTCACGAAGAGTCGCTAAAAAACCACCCTACCGTTTTGTGTACACAGCTCCTAGGTAAACCAGTCTCCACAGTAACAGACTACAAACAATTCAGATATAAGTGACAGGCGGTATGGACACATGACTGCGGGATACGACTACACAGGGTTTGTTTTTCGCGTGTACCTGTGGAGTCACATAGATCTGCATAGGAGCTGTGTACACAAAACGGAAGGAATTTTTTTTTGCTAAAACGTTGCGTTTAGTAATTGAGTAACATGTATTCGGTATCCAGGGCTTGGGAAACACGACCATCTCACGGCCCATTAACATCCTCAGACGTCCGGTGCCCTGGAAGTGGGTATAATTGATGCCCCTTGTCACCCAGCTCGAACTTCACAGGCCGGGACCGGATCGGGTTTCTGGATTCCAGGGATGACATGCCGCACACGGTTTCCTAGAGCTCGATGATGGAAGTCCTGTCCTCGGGACGGCCGCCGCTCGGCACTTCAGATTTATCGGCCCCTGAGTGCGAGCCCTTGTGGAAAATCAGTGATGTCATCTCATCTGCAAGGTGATGTCACAACACGCCTACAGATAGTCAATGGGGTTGGGTAGTCTGGAGGAATGGCCATGGGCCCGTGACCTTACATGTTTAGGGCCCATGACCCCTGGCAGGCAGAGTAGGGGTTAATCCCGCAGCCCGTGTGTCAGGTGTCTGGAGCCCCGTACTGTACAAACAAATGTTCTCAAGCGTTTGTGTGAGTCTTGGGAGTTCTGAGATTCCTTAAGGGTGAGAGACAAGTATACGGCTTTGTACGCCCCTCGGCAGCACATTCCGCCGCTCGCAGCCTGGCCGCCGCCCCCCGCGTTATGTAACGTTACATTTTTGCACATTTTAAAATCAGCAAAATTTTGCATGGAATTCCCACGGAGGAAAAGTCAGAATTCTTGGTCATATCTTTTCCTGGGAAAGCTGGGTGGTGACTCCTACGGCAGCTATAACAGGCAGATATGCCTTTCAGGATTCCAGGAAAGCTGGATGACACCCCCCACCCTATTTACGACCTCTCCTGAATCGTAGCTTGCCCCCATTTCACTGTGAAGATTGCCCATGTCAGGGCCATGGCGCTTCAGGTAGAGCGCCGCACATTGTGTGATGGTAACTACTGGTACTGCAGCTCACTTAAAGGGGTTGTCCATAGAGTTCTTTTACACTTACCTCCTCTAGGGGCACTGTACCTGGGGTTTCTGGGGCACATGAACGAAACCAGGACCCATCCCCAAGTCGCTCTATTTCCTTCCTCCTCTGCTGGTCCAATCACATGACCCAGGGTTAGAATCAGTCTGGAGAATCCTTTAAAGGGGCAGTGGTATTTTGGAACAGGTACAGCGCCGTACATTGTATAGTGGCTGTTAATAGTACTGCAGATCTGTCGCATTCACTTGCAGTACCATTCATGGCCACTACAAAGCATATGGCGCTTTATCTATTTCGGAGCCCTGTGGCCCCCCATTGACCTGGTATTGATGACCGGTCAGAATGGTGGGGGGTCCATTCCAGGCATCCCCACTGATCAGCTGATTAAAAGGGCCTTTGCGCTTCTGAAACAGAGCGCCACACATTGTGTAGTGGCTATTAATGGTACTGCACCTCATGCATTCACTTGAGGATTGGTGAGCTGCAGTACCAGTCACGGCCACTACACAGCGTGTGGCGCTATGCCTGTTCCGTAGCACTGTGACCCCTTCATGGGGGTTCGGGGGATCTAATATTGATGACCTATCCTATGTCGCAGAAACACGAAACAGGACAGGAAAGATATTACGGCTGGTGCTGTTTAGATCCCAGACGATGCTATTGTTACAAACCCTCAGCTGTGAGAAGCGTTAGGCTTTCAGTTTCTAAATGTGGGACCGATTCATCGCCTGAGAGCAGAGATCTTGAAAATGGCGACTAATCGAAACGCCATCTATATAGGAAAGTGGCTTCAGTGAAGCTACAGCGCCCCCCAAAGCTCTGCCAGGCAACGCGCCAGGCCTGCCAACCACTAATATAAAGCCTGTGTGTTTCCCATAAAGCTAAATCACCGGGCCCTTGGTGTTGTCACATTATGACAGCTCTCTATGGTTTGGCGCCAGTTCCGGCGGTTTCGCGGTCAGCTGCTGCTCATGATGACTACATTGTGCATTTTTTTTGGAGCCCGGATTAGCATCGCAGCCGCAGTGTGAACCCATCCCAAAGTGGTGGTGGTGGTGGTGGGGGGGGGGCAGGTGGAGGAGACTTTATTGAAACAATGAGTCTCGTATATCCGATGGGATTGATGAAGCAATTCCGTACAGGCCGCAATGGCGGCTAACCGCAGGGTGTATCTGCTCTTGTTACCGGGACATGGTGGGTGAGGCGGATTAAAGGGACGCAAGGGAACGAATGAGACCGTGGTTAAATATTCGCAGCGTGTGTACGGGCCACGTCGCTATGTGGGCCTCATTTATCGAAACGGCGTAATTATTAGACTCTCTGTAGCCCGTAGCACCCGGTCACAACCAATCAGCACTCAGCTTTCAGTTCTTGGACTGCTGTGGAAAAATAAAGATGGCTGCTGATCAGTTACTGTGGGCAACAAAGAAAGTCCAACTAGGCCGCGGTGGTCGCACTGTATAGGTGAGGCGCACTGTGTACCCAGACCCATACCTCCCAACCGTCCCGGTTGGAGGGAGGTATGTCCCGATTTCAACTCAGATCTGCGTCCAGAGGACGCAGATCTGAGTTGAACACATATGCGGCTGAAGCAAGGAGCTGACACAGGTCAGCTCCTCGCTTCAGCCGCATGTGTCAGGGAGAGAGGCGGGCAGCGGCGAAGCGAGGAGCTGACCTGTGTCAGCTCCTCACTTCAGCCGCATGTGTCAGCGAGAGAGACGGGCAGAGAGCGGCGAGGGAGCGGAGGAGAATGTAAGTTTAATGTGGAGGTGGAACGTGAATCTGGGGGCAGATGAAGGAGAGGACGGCATGACACTGGGGGCAGAGATGGAGAGGACATGAATCTGGGGGCAGAGATGGAGGGGACATGAATCTGAAGGCAGAGATGGGGGGACATGAATCTGAGGGCAGAGATGGGGGACATGAATCTGGGGGCAGAGATGGAGAGGACATGAATTTGGGGGCAGAGATGGAGGGACATGAATCTGGGGGCAGAGATGGAGTGGACATGAAACTGGGGGCAGAGATGGGGACATGAATCTGGGGGCAGAGATGGGGGACAAATTAACGAGTGGGCGGAGTCAACACAAAAGTGGGCGGGGCTAAATTTGTCCCTCTTTCAGTTCTTCAAAAGTTGGGAGGTATGCCCAGACCCTCCGACGGTTTCGATAAATGAGGGTAATAGTCCGGCAAGTGCTTAAAGGGACAACCAATTACTTAAAGGGGTTGTACGAAAGGACCCCCAGTGATCCCCTAGGAAGATGGGGGACCAAAAAGCGCCCTTGTGAATGGAGCGCCAGCGTGCTTGTGTGACCGCTGCTCCATTGACTTCTAAAGATTACAGCCCCATAGTAGATAATGGAGCCCCCCCTGGCAATCAGGGGGGCCCCAGTGACCTCTGGATAGGGAATGGCACCGCCCCTTTAAAGGGGGGTTTCAGGTCATAACATTGACCACATGTTCAAATATTTGCCAACGCTCTCGAAACATCCACAAAAATCGGAGACCTCTCAATGGCCGAGATGTCTCCCAGACCCGGGGCCAGGGGCTCACTGGCCTTCTGGGCATATGATAAGATTAGTGAAATGGCCACAACAAAAGGGTTCGGCCAGAGAGGGGGTGTGCTCCCAAAAAAAGATGGGACTTCAGTCAAGCGGGTGTGGCCATAGTGAAATTTTTGTGCGCCGTTTCCCCCAGGAGTCAATTTGCCTATCCACTAGATGGGAGGATGCCCCCTACCGGTCACCCCTGGAAGTGCTAGTAGGGAGGACAGAGGATCGGAATCTTGTCTTTGGCTCAATTGCATAAATATTCACACCCTTCACACGCCTTTGACTTGGACGCGATAGGATGAGACAATTGTCAGATTTTCCAGCGTAAACTAGCCCGGAATTTTAAATTTTGACAAAAATTGACCAATCCTGTCTCTTCTCCCCCACAGTGATACGAGCCAAGGTCGTGGGCAAGAAGCTGATGAGCGACGGCCCATTCGGAACGATGCGCTACACGATAAAGCAGATGAAGGTAAGCGCACTACGTCCTATTCGGTAATCAAAGGGTGTGGACTCACAGCAGCACAGAGTATTTCAGGAGAGGAATGTGCGACTTGCATGTGTGAGCGACCTGGGATCGGGTGATATGACCTGTCCACTTACTTAATAGATATATGACAGGTGGGAGGTCCCAGAGTTAACAGGTACTAGTAACAGGGCTCACAGCAGCACAGAGTACTTCAGGAAAGGTGCCGTGAAGGGGCTGTGGCCTCTCCAGGGGCAGTGTCGTGATGTCAGTAGAGGAATGTATATAAAACGGAGGGCACAGACCATCTATGGAAGGGACAGAGTCGTCTCAGGCGGCACAGAGTATTTCAGGAACTGGACATCTAGTTCAGTAGGCAGGTATATAGTGACACATATATGAACACAGACCCATTGAGGATCCCCCCGCCCATACTGAATAGCCAGGACACACTGTGACGGCAGACCCCCAGTACATGACATGTTTATCGTCGCTCTGTTCACACCACGCACTGAGCTCATCGCCAGCTATTTAACCCTATAGACCCCATGGGGTACATTCCTGATGTTCCCAAAGGCTGGATGTTGTAAAGCTGGGGGGATTAGTTCATGTGTTTACTCCAGATCCCAGGCTTGGGCCAGTAAACAGATGAGGTCAGCGGCCTCGCCCCTCCGCAGAGGTCTCGCCCCTCCGGAGAGGTCTGCGCCGGGTTAGGGTGGTCTCCGTCCAACCTGTCACACTCTAAAGACTAAACGCTTCTGGGCAAGGCAAAGGATTTTCCGCTGCACATAATAAAAGGGGCCTGATGGTTCCTGGTCCCGGGAGGCGGCGGGCCGCAGACAGGAGTGGCACGGTATGGGCTGCCAATCCTCCCTTCATAGACCAGGCCAAATCCATATTTCTTAAAGGGATGCTCAGCCTGTCTCTGTATGATGTCTGGTGCTTAGCCCTTTAGGATTCTGTGCAATTAAAGGGATTCTTTACCCATCAGTCCTTGGGAGCGTGTTACGGGGGTGCAGGTGGTACTTGTAGTGCGCCACGCACAATTATTGCCTTATTTCACTGATTTATACAGGGCAGACCCTCAACCTAAGACTATTGAATCAAACCAGTACATGCGACCCCATAATAAATACAGACCCCATACCAGGCCCACTAAATATATAGCTACACCCTATTCCAGCTCTTTATACATACACCAGACTGAAAGCCTTCTGTATACAGACTCCAGGTCAGATCTACCCTCTATATACCCCATAACAGAATAGGACCCCCAGACCTGACTCCCCCCCTATACAATCCCAAACCTGACACCCTTTTTCAGACCCCAGATTAGACCCCTCCTGCATATAAATCCCCAGACCGAACCCCCCTGTATACATACTCCAAATCCCCTTATATTCAGATGGCAAACCAGACCCCCTTCTATACAGACCACAAGTCTGACACCCGTTTTCAGACCCCAGACCCTCATATATAGTTTCCAAACCTTACACCCTTGCTTACCGACTCCAAACCTATGACCTCAGACCAAACCTCATGTATGAACACCCCAAACCAGATCCTCCCCTGTATACAGGCCCCAATCATGACACCTGTCCTGCATACAGATCCATACCAGACCCCCCACCTCCATGTTTTTGCTCCACTCTTGGGCACCATTTAGACAAGGTCGGTTTTGGGACATTGTCTGTCATGGCACCTCAGAGCTGGAATGGGGCAAGGCAAGTACGTGGGCTTCCCATGGGATGTTCTGACCCTAGGAAAGTTGGGTGATGCAGAGAAGTCCAGGTCTTGTCCTGGACTTCTCTGCATCTGATTTGGGACTCCTGAATATGGATGGGGTTAAAGGATTTGGCTACGGCCACCCCCCAGTCATGTGGCTGGCTTATTTCCTCACCAAGAAACAGAGGAGAGTAATACTTTGGCACAAGGTCTACAAAACCTGCAACTTATTAAGGGAATAAAGCTTCAGGGAGTAAGGAGCGGGACACGGGCCGTCTGGGTAACAATGGCGTTATTTATGTACAAAAGCCGAAGGGGCTCAGCGAGGGGGGTCGCTGCATTATGATTATGAAATTCAGCTGCTCCTCGTGTGGGATTCGGTTGTGGTAGAAGATTTCCAGATATCGAGGTTTCTTACAATGTTGTGATGACAACATCCTATCAATGGCTGATGTAGCAGAGCTGATTCTGTTGTTTGGTACTATACCAAGGCTGGTACAACCCATCCGTTTCAGATGTTCAGGCCACCAAGGTCCAAAAACCTACCGCCTTTATAGACCGTGATATTGTAATAAGACTGTAGTAGAATTAAGTAGTGCATCGACATGGGTCAAGTGGCCCCAGCGTTGTACGGAAATTCCACCCAAAAATTTCCTCTATACGGTTTAGGAGAACCTTCAATTTTCCCAAATGAGGAAGTGATCCCAAAAAATCTTGGTGGAAATTAAACTTCAGACTTTAAGTAGGTAATAGCTGGTCCAACCTGAAGATCAAGTATGGGATGAGCTTTGTGTAGAGTAGATATGGACCAATTCATGGTGGAGACATAGAAATCGGTGGAAATCCTATGTGCAATGGAGATAATCCTATTAATTGGTAAGAATGGTGCACTAATAAAACAAAGATGAGCAGAATACACCAAAGAAGATCTCAAGAAGAGCCTAATGAACCAAAGATGGTCTCAGGATGAGCAGGAGAAACCATACAAGGTCTCAAGATGAGCAGGAGAAACCAAAGAAGATCTCAAGAAGAGCAGAATGAACCATAGAAGGTTTCAGGATGAGCAGGAGAAACCATACAAGGTCTCAAGATGAGCAGGAGAAACCAAAGAAGATCTCAAGAAGAGCAGAATGAACCATAGAAGGTTTCAGGATGAGCAGGAGAAACCATAGAATGTCTCAAGATGAGCAGAATGAACCATAGAAGGTTTCAGGATGAGCAGAATACACCAAAGAAGATCTCAAAAAGAGCCCAATGAACCATAGAAGGTCTCAGGATGAGCAGTAGAAACCATACAAGTTCTCAAGATGAGCAGAATACACCAAAGAAGATCTCAAGAAGAGCCTAATGAACCAAAGAAGGTCTCAGGATGAGCAGGAGAAACCATAGAAGGTCTCAAGATGAGCAGAATGAACCATAGAAGGTTTCAGGATGAGCAGAATACACCAAAGAAGATCTCAAAAAGAGCCTAATGAACCAAAGAAGGTCTAAGAATGAACCAAAGAAAGTTATGGGATGAACAGAGTGAACCAAAGATGATCTCAGGATGAGAATAATGAACCAAGAAAGGTCTCAGAATGAACAGAATGAACCAAAGAAGGTCTCAGAATGAACCAAAGAAGGTCTCAGAATGAACAGAATGAACCAAAGAATGTCTCTAGATGAACCAAAGAAGGTCTCAGGATGAATAGAATGACCTAAAGAAGATCCAGGAATTAACAGACTGAACTAAACAAAAGTCTTGGGATCAACAGAATGGACCAAAGAAGGTCTCAGGAAGAGTAGAAGTGAAGCATAGAGGTTCCCGAGACATAAAGATGTCTTACAAAGCATGAAGTTCATCACTTACACACCAACAAAGAAGCAAAGAAGAGCAGATGTCTCCAACTAACATAGAAGAATGGAGTTCATCGCTCATGTTCCAGTAGTGTCAAACGTTTCCGGAAGCAGAGATGCCAGAATGAAATAATGGTGATCATTGGTCATGCATCAAAGAAGCTCCTGGGATGAGCAGATGTTTCATCAACGGTTAGGATAGATCTACTGCTCCTCATTAATGCATCAAAAGAGCAAGGGACATCTCAAATGAGCAAACATGTCTCCGAGCAAAAGGTCTCGGGATAGGAAGACGTCTTAAAGATCAAAAGGGGACGGATGGTGTCCTCTGGTTGTGTCCTCTGGTTATGCACCAACGGAGCAAAGATGGATGAGCAGATGATTCTCTAACCAACGGGGTTTTCTTCCAGTCACGTACCAGAAGAACAGGGAAGGTCTCAAGATGAATAGATGTCTCACCAACCCTAAAGGCAAGGATGGTGGTCCTCATTCATTCACCTGCTTAAAGAACGTCTTGGAAGGAGCAGATGTCTTAAAAAGGAAGCCTTGCGCATTCACTACTCATGAAACAATGGAACAATGAAGATTCCAGAGTGAGCAGATGTCTCTCAGTTGACTTTTTTGTCAGTTCAGGATGAAGAACCGACCTTTGAAGTTGATTTTTTTTCAACTTTGGTGCCTTCAGATGATTGGGTGAACATGGGTCATGTAGAACATTTAGAGGATTTTGGACAAGAAAAGTTCTAGAAAAGCATCAAGATTATCAAGTCCGATGATGTCACTGACGTCGAGTCGTAAAATGGCAACTCCAGGATCTCTGGTCTTGGCCGTCGACCAATGTTCTAGTCTGAAGTCACCATTGGCCACTAATGAAAGTCCACCCAGCGAGCCATCTGGGTCTGATAAGGGGAAAGCTGGGACTTATTAGCTTGTCAAGCACCCAATAAAATCAGACTGAGACTGATTAGCAGAACCGGGTTGTGGAGCGGACGGCGTTCCAAGGGTCAAAATATAGATGTGGCGTCTTATCTCGGCAAGATCCGCCTGCTCTTATCAACCATCTGGAGGTTGTCCACCTACAGATAGAGCAGAGCTGTATGTTCCTGAGATGGTTTTACGGGGTGGCAAACTGGTCCCTTTCCCAGAGCCCCATGGTGCCAACTATAACCATTAGCGGTATTATGTGGCAACTATAGGACAGTAGTATGTGGGCTCTTTAAGTGAGTATACTGGTAGTGTGTATGTACTGTATATAGCAGTATTATCTAAGAATTATATGGTGGTAATGAGCTGTATACGGAACTTTTCTAGGCAATATATGGCAGTATTACATTACAACTACAAACCGCTACTATATGGCAGTATAATCTGGTTATTAGGTGAGCTGTATAGGGCAACATTATTATAGTACTATATATATATTCATATTATGTGTGGGTAATATATGAACTCTATATGGAACTATTATCTAAGCAATATTTGGCAGCATTATAGGCGAACCATAAATCTCTACTATATGGCGGTATATATATATAGGTTTGGTAGTATTACTTTGGTACTATACATAATGGTATTATGTGTGCTGTATATGACGCTACTATATGGCGGTATTAAATTATATATGGCAGTATTATTTTCGCAGTATGAAAGAGTGAAAGGGAAAGCTCCTTGCTCGTTGCCCGGGGCCTCAGTTTTTATTATACAACCCCTGCTATCCTGTCCCGAATACTCACACACGTTCCTCAAAGACATGTGGAGTTCCTGGCTTGTTTAGTGGATGGAACTCGTCCAGACAATATGGAGAACATATTTCTAAAAGTTCATTGTGCGAATGTACATTTATTTCTTGGCAATGTTCATCGGGACGTATTGTTTGAAATTGACTCCTTGTGTTCCCTCATTCCTTGCAGATGTACCGTGGCTTTAAGAAGATGCCTCACGTCCAGTATATCTACACAGAGTCTTCCGAGAGCCTGTGCGGAGTCAAGCTGGAGGTCAACAAGTACCAGTATCTGATCACAGGTGGGCACGATGTGGCGGTATAATATGTGAAACTTCTATACTTCTATAGGAAGGTTGGCTGTGAGATCCAAGGGCGTAAGAGGCAGCCAGTGCTGGACTGAGGTTTCTTGGGCCTGTTTTACTGGGGGAACTGCTCTCCAAGAACCTCATAGGAAAGGCCAACGTACCCTTAAAATATGGGCCCTTATTGTGCTAGAGCCTGGGGCCACTGGAGGATCCCATCGTACTCAGCCCCAAGGACCAATCATGAGTCCTTTCATCCCAATTTTATGATGGAGGTGCCATTGTAGGAAGCCAAGTCTACTGGTGTCAGGAGGCTGTCGCAAAGGGGCCTTATTTTGGTTCACGATGGATTGGCCTATACCACCAACCGTCCAAAATTTTCAAAGCTTGCCCTCCGATCTGAGTGTCTTTTTGGACGCCATCTTGTGACAATGGGATTATGGCTACCCTTCTCCATCCCACCTCTTTTTGAAGCCCCTATTGAGGCGCCCCCCGGTCTCAGGACTCGCTGCTATCAGTTTCGTTCTCCATAAATTCCTTCCACCCGTTCGTATCAAGCCCGCGAGAATGTGGACATGATAAGAGGAATATTTTCGGGGTCCTCCCCAAAACATTGCACAATGAGGCGTTCTCACAAAGGAGCTCAAATAGAAGAACATGGAGTGTTGTAGAGTCTAGTACGAGGCTTAGGGAGCAGTAGGGATCGGTCAGGGACACGCTCGCCATGTGTTGTCACTTCTGGTCCTCGGCAACCCTGCACCATCAGCACTCCCTGCTGACTTGCACAAGCGTACATCAGGATACTTTATAGCACTAGTATCGGTGCACTATATGGCACTATTGTATAGGCACTCTATGGCTGACACTGTATTGTGCCTTTACTTAGTCACTTTAAAGTGGTATTATACAGCATGTACACTGTATGGAACTATATGGGTACTATATATCAGTATTACCGAGACACCATAGTGCATATTATTTGACCTTATTCCTCACTTCCATAAATACTTTCGTCTGCATATAATCTGTATTATTATATAGTATCATATAGTAGAGCGTACAGTATGGTATAACATAGTATAATGGAGTACAGTGTGGTATAATATAATACGGTATAATAGAGTATGATATAGAATGGTATAATATAATACCGCATGGTAGTATAGTATGGTATAACAGTATGGTACAGTATAATAGTGTAGTATAACAATATAGTATGGTACGGTATAACCTAGTATAGTGTAATATAGTGTGATATAGAATGGTATAATATAATACCGTATGGTAGTATATTATGGTATAACAGTATGGTACAGTATAATAGTATAGTATAACAATATAGTATGGTACGGTATAATCTAGTATATTATAATATAGTATGATATAAAATGGTATAATATAATACCGCATACAGTATGGTACAGTATAATAGTGTAGTATAACAATATAGTATGGTACGGTATAATCTAGTATAGTATAATATAGTATGGTATAATATAGATATAATATAGTAAAGTGTAGAATAGTATAATATATAACAGAGTATAATATAAAGAAACGGTATAATATAACATAATATGGTACGGTATAATATACATAGGTGTAGTATAATATAATAATATAATATTAGTATAACATGCTTGGTCTTCTTCTTCCTAGGGCGTGTATATGAAGGGAAGGTCTACACCGGCCTGTGCAACCTGATCGAGAAGTGGGATAAGCTGACATTTGCCCAGCGCAAAGGACTCAATCACCGCTACCACCAGGGGTGCAACTGCAAGGTAAGAGGGGAGCACTTCTGTTACTTGCCCCTTACCTATAGTCTTGTGGCCTATGAAGCTGTTTCTGCTTTACAGTAGACTGCTTCTTCAGGCCGCACAGACTTGTTTTAGGTCCTGCCCACTCCATTAGCCCCTCCCACTCCATTAGCCCCTCCCTCTCAAGATTTAAAGAAACAGGCAATTTTATACTGAGCGGAAGGCTTGGAGTAGATGCTATAGAGGACAAGTATGTGACGGTTGTATTCTTCTTGTATTACAGATCAAGCCTTGCTATTACCTCCCCTGCTTCATCACATCCAAGAGCGAGTGTCTGTGGACGGATATGCTCTCCAACTTTGGCACCCCCGGCTACCAGTCTAAGAATTACGTCTGCATCAAGCAGAAGGAAGGTTACTGCAGTTGGTCCAGAGGATGGACTCCACCAGACAAATCTGTAATCAACACCACGGACCCCTGAGCCCGCCCCGGCCCTGCGGCCCACAAACTGTAAAAGGACAGTAACCCTGAAATATATACGGCAATGAAATTAGTGCCTGATTTCTTGCTAAAAAAATTAGCACTTGGAACACATAAGTCTTTACCATCATACTGAAAGTATATTTTTAATCACTCTTTTTTTTTATTTTTGTAAAAAAAATTTCAATCACCCATTTTAAGCCAGATGGTGCGCAGGGTTGTCTTGGAAAGTCTTGCTCCATTTTCTTTTCCTTTGTGCCTCCTGCTAACACGAAGAAACTGAAAATGGGCTGAAACGGTGACGTGGAATTTTTTCTTTAAAAAAAATTTCAATTGCAATTCAACCTCCCGCCACAAGAGGTGCTGTGTTAGAAAACAGCAATTAGATTTGCGTTCTAGGGTGCCGTTTTGAGCATTTTTTGGGGGAGTGTTTTTGATATTTCAATGTGAATGATAGAAAAAACGTTGGACCAGGTCTCTCGGTGAGACGTAGGTGGAAGGGGAGGGCGATAAACGTCTGTGTGTAATGCCTTGCGGGTCTGGGCAGAACTATCCAGAAAAAAAAAAAAATAATAAAAAAAAAAATAAGCTATTTTAGATTATGAAGGTTACAGTGGTCCTGACCGAAGACTGTAGAAGGGCCACAGATTCTGATGCAGTGCCCTCTTGTGGCCCGGAGTTATATATATGATATTTAGAGTGAAACTTTTTGTATTTTTTCCATAAAATACCATTTTAGTGGTCAATATTAGTCAATATTTTGGAACTCAGCAGTTCAACCACAGGCAGATGGGGGGCTTATCACACAGCATGGCTGATTTTTGGCAGAGACAGCACCACCCTTATCCATAGGTTGGTAATAGTATTGCAGCATACCTATATTAAAGTGAACGAGGCAGAGCTGCAATACTACACACAACCTGGGGATAGGAGTGGAGCTGTTTGTCGAGAAGCAGCCATATTTTTTTTTAATCTAAGGGCCTGTGCACACGATGTAACGCGGCGCTCAGTCTGACACGTAAACTCGTGTCAGAGTCAGCGCTGCCAAACAGAATCTCATTGACTTCAATGGGTTCCGTCTTACGCGCGCTACACATTGAAATCAATGGGAGGCTTTTCAGCCCATTGATTTCAATGTGTTACGCGTGTTAAATGGAACCCATTGAAGTCAACGGGATTCTGTTTTGCGGCGCTGACTCTGACACGAGTTTACGTGTCAGAATGAGCGCCACATTACATCATGTATGTACACGTGAATGAGCTCTATCCAACCAATCCTATGCAGTTGCACCTCCAAGCCTGTAGAGGAGCTCTTCCTCATTGGTTTTTGTGACAATCTCTCTGAAACAATCTCTCTGCTGCCCCCTAACTGTGGAGGGCTTAACCTGCAGGTTTTCACAGTCCGTCCTTACAACCTAGCCAGATTTCAGGATATCCTTGCGTCCTCTAAACGCGATGGATTTCATCCAATGTATTCTCCGAACCTGCGCTGAAACGCGGTGCCTTGACGTGACCCTAAATTATATCTATTTTTGTTGCTTTTTTTTGACTGGATATTTTTTATAGATGCGTTATATGTAGATCTCTAATATAATTTGTTTTTTTCTCTCCATTTCTGACAAAAATGGGTGACTAAAGTAAGGTTGTGTGACGTAACATATTTCCTGCAAATTTTTTTTTTCTCTTATTTATCGTTTGTAGAGGAATTTTTTTTTATTATTTTTTTTATTTTTTAATATATCTTCACTCCATTCCAAGTAGGGTGTAGTTTTTTTTTATGCTATTTACAGGTTTGCTATATCATATCACAGATAAAGGATATTTTATATGGATATGCTTTTTATATTTGCAGAAAAATATTCTGGGTTTCCAATACGGAGCAGTGTTTTTGGATTTTTTTTATTTTTTTTTCCGTTTTTGTAGATAAGATTTAGAGAGAGTTGCATTTCCATAAACTTTGATTTCTAGTCCCCCCAAAAAAGCAATAGGGTGGGTCAAACTACAACTCCGATCATTACGATGGCCACTTAGGAGGGTTTTTTTGGCATTATACTCTGTCGGGCCTATAGGTGCCCATACACAGAGCAATGGGCCCAACTGATAGCCTGAGGTCATGTTGATTTTTACATGCCCGATCCTTGTGTTCTTAGGGGAGATAAGCCGCCGCCAGAGATGTCTGCCATCGGCTTACTCGCCTTACCCCACTCACAACACACCCAATCCAAGTGTGCATGTGCCCGGGGAAGTCGGGAGGAGCAGCTAAATTTGCCTACTAAGATCAGTAACTAGTAAATTCTTTGCTCGTTCTCCATTCACATCCAAAGTGAAGCATAAAAATTCCATTTTTTGCCTTGGAAACAGACTACAGTTCATTTGAACTCTGTAGACAGTCATGTGACCAAACAGCTAAGTTTAAATTGTCATGTGATTAACTGTCCTCTAGGCCTTAGGAACAGGAAGCCAGTAGACTATTCACTATAGCTTTGGATGTGACCGGAGTACAACTGGATGTGACTGGAATCCTGTTCAAATATGGAGTTCCCCTTTAAATCCCGTTTTGTCCTTCTTTACAGGGATCGGACAAACATCCATATTTGCTTAGAGCCCATTAATATGGCCGCCCTTCACGGTCGGCATCTATTTGGAGGGGAGGGGGGGGTCCAATGTCAATAAACCTTACTCGGAAAAGCTGTGTGAGTGGTTTTCTAGATAATGGGTACAGCAAACAAAACGGGCCCTTCAGATCACTTGGCGACAAAGCAGAAGGGGCGCAGACGGCCAATCGGATACGAGGTGATATCGCCTATTAGGGACGCAATGGAAACCGATGACTTGTTGTTGCTTTCTGGGTCATGACGCCTGGTGTGATATAGCATTGCAGCTCTTGCACTTTGTAGCCACAAGATGCTGGGAGTTGTAGTTTCACCGTCCGCCAGTCCTTGCTGTGTACTAATAACCCCGCCATGCCATGTACAGTATGAATTAGGAGCGGCTGGTGTTTAGGTGCAGGACCACCGCGACAGCGCTGTAGGTCCTAATGGTCCTGCGCCCTAGGGGGAAATCACATGATGGGTGCGGCCGATCGCGATTTGTGTAATGTTATTTATGAACTGTATATTCTGTGATTGTATATTGGCTTCTGCTCTAAAATGTTTGTGTTTTGCATTATATTTTATCCTAAACATTAAACAAATCCTTTATATTTCTATCAAATCCTTGGATTCAGTCTCTTCTGTTACTGACCACTAGGCAGCGCCGCACCTCCCATGAGGCGACCTGAAGCGACCGCTTCAGGCGGCGCCATGCCAGGGCCCCAGGGAGGGCAGCATTTTTACTTACAAGCTGTCCTGGACTGGCTTAGCACTGAGCGGTGGATTGGGGAGGCCAGCCCCACCCCTTTGATGCGCCATGCCCCCTCCGCTCTGCCCCCTCCCTCCTCCCGGGGGGGGGGGGGCGGCTTTCTGTCGTTCGCCTCGGGCGGTGAAAGGGGCAGGTTCACCCCGGCCACTAGGGGTGCATACGCCAGAGGCATTGGAAGAGCCAATCAGGATCCTATGGGATGGGGCACCAAGTGACCTCCTCGAATAGGTCCAGGGTAGGAGACCACAACATGGCACCACTTGACAACACTATTATACCATGACCTGACTCCATCATTATCCCACATCCTAGTCCACCATGATCGCACTCTACCGGGACTGAACTCCTCCAATGAAATCATTCCATTACGATGCCATTTCACCATGACCTCAGTCCACCATGACCTCAGTCCACCATGACCTCAGTCCACCATGACCTCAGTCCACCATGACCTCAGTCCACCATGACCTCAGTCCACCATGAAATCTCTTCTTGACCAAGACCTCTCTCCACTGTGACCTCACTCCCTGTTGGTCCCATATGGCCATCACCTCGCTCCATCATGATGCCACTCCACCGGGATCTCATTCCACCCTGACCCCACTCCACTAAGACTCCCGCCATCATCAAACAGAATAGTTATGGTTATTATCACTCAATATCTTTCTAGACATTGTTCATGCACCGTATGATCCATAACTCTCCTTTACGACCGCTCTGTACCTGCCATCCTGATAGTTAGGTGGGGTCCATGTCCATAGAAGTCCTTCATACCACTGTTACAAAGCCCCAAAGAGCTGCTCAAGGTGATGCCCGGTGCAAAAAACCATCCCATCCCATAATTTCATTCCAGTATAAAGAGTATTGGCTTGGCCCTTGTACCTGCAGGGCCCATAGTACTCATGGATATACCTCTATAAAGTCAACCATATAACTTAAAAGAGTCTGGTTAGTTGGAAATCTGCGAAAAATAGATTACCTGAAGCCTCCCATAGAGGGAGCTGCGTAATTGTGAATCTGTATACACTAAGCTCCTAAACTCCCCCTAGTGGTGGCCGACGGAAGTCAAAATTTTATTCCGTGACTATGTCTATGCTTGGAATTTGGAGCTCTGTATCAGATCAGATATATTAGCTCAGAATATTGGACAGGACATGGTGATAAATGGCGGAAATTCGCTTTTGATCTTTTTCTACATTCTTAAGAATCTTTGTCCTTGTGAAAACGAGAGAAAATCGCCCCAAATTGCGTCTCTTCTAATGGATCGCCCGCTTTGGCGTATTAATCAGGCCGGGTAATGACAGACATAAGTCATGTTTACGTTGTGCCAGATGTTTCCTCCGTATACGGCCGTCTCTAATGACTGTAGGTTTGCCAGCGCTCTCTATACCTATTAAACCTAATTAATTTCGGTAATTGGGGTCGGGGGACAACGCAATAACAATCCATATTTCGTACAGCTGCCGCCAAGACAAACTCCGCGGGCAAACAAGCTAATCGTGTTATGTATTATGTAACACACTGTAACAAAAAACAGGCCGCGCTGTGCAATGTTGTCTTAAGTTACCGCCAGCGCTATGTAAATAGTCTGAGCTGAAACCGCAGTCCACCCACAACTTAAGAGAGTCCAAGAGTCTTCGCTGACTGATAACAGCGCTTGAGTGATGACGGCAAATCCAGTCTTAAAGGGTAAGGACAATAAATAACCTATCCGGGTCAAATAACATCTACCGTTTTGTGTACACAGCTCCAATGCAGACCTATGTGTCTCTTAGGTTACAGACTACGAACTGCTCCTGTGTAGTCGTGCAGTCATGTAGCTGTGACGACTTATAGATAGCAAATACAAAAAAATTTTTACGTACACAGCTTCAGTGCAGGTTACAGACTACGAACTACTCTTGTGTAGTCAGGTAGTCATGTGACACTATAACATACCTCCCAACTTTTGAAGAACCGAAAGAGGGACAAAACGTGCGGCGTGCTACGTGCGGCAAATTTAGCCCCACCCACTTTTGTGTTGACTCCGCCCATTCTCGTTAATTTTTCATGTGCGCGCACACAGTATAATCCTCCTACAGTCACCCGTAAATTATATGTCCCCCCTCTATCTCTCCCCCAGGTTCATGTCCTCCATCTCTGCCCCCAGATTCATGTCCCCCATCTCTACCCCCAGATTCATGTCTCCTCCATCTCTGCCCCCAGATTCATGTCCCCTCCATCTCTGCCCCCAGATTCATGTCCCCCCATGTCTGCCCCCAGATTCATGTCCCCCCTCCATCTCTGCCCCCAGATTCATGTCTCCTCCATCTCTGCCCCCAGATTCATGTCCCTCTCCATCTCTGCCCCCAGATTCATGTCCCCCCATGTCTGCCCCCAGATTCATGTCCCCCCTCCATCTCTGCCCCCAGATTCATGTCCTCTCCAGCTCTGCCTCCAGATTCATGTCCCCCCATCTCTGCCCCCAGATTAATGTCCCCCCATCTCTGCCCCCAGATTCATGTCCCCTCCATCTCTGCCCCCAGATTCATGTCCCCCCATCTCTGCCCCCAGATTCATGTCCCTCTCCATCTCTGCCCCCAGATTCATGTCCCCCCATGTCTGCCCCCAGATTCATGTCCCCCCTCCATCTCTGCCCCCAGATTCATGTCCTCTCCAGCTCTGCCTCCAGATTCATGTCCCCCCATCTCTGCCCCCAGATTAATGTCCCCCCATCTCTTCCCCCAGATTCATGTCCCTCTCCATCTCTGCCCCCAGATTCATGTCCCCTCCATCTCTGCCCCCAGATTCATGTCCCTCTCCATCTCTGCCCCCAGATTCATGCCCCCCATCTCTGCCCCCAGATTCATGTCCCCTCCATCTCTGCCCCCAGATTCATGTCCCTCTCCATCTCTGCCCCCAGATTCATGTCCCCCCATGTCTGCCCACAGATTCATGTCCCCCCTCCATCTCTGCCCCCAGATTCATGTCCTCTCCAGCTCTGCCTCCAGATTCATGTCCCCCCATCTCTGCCCCCAGATTAATGTCCCCCCATCTCTGCCCCCAGATTCATGTCCCCTCCATCTCTGCCCCCAGATTCATGTCCCCCCATCTCTGCCCCCAGATTCATGTCCCTCTCCATCTCTGCCCCCAGATTCATGTCCCCCCATGTCTGCCCCCAGATTCATGTCCCCCCTCCATCTCTGCCCCCAGATTCATGTCCCTCTCCATCTCTGCCTCCAGATTCATGTCCCTCCATCTCTGCCCCCAGATTAATGTCCCCCATCTCTGCCCCAGATTCATGTCCCCTCCATCTCTGCCCCCAGATTCATGTCCCCCCATCTCTGCCCCCAGATTCATGTCCCTCTCCATCTCTGCCCCCAGATTCATGTCCCCCCATGTCTGCCCCCAGATTCATGTCCCCCCTCCATCTCTGCCCCCAGATTCATGTCCTCTCCAGCTCTGCCTCCAGATTCATGTCCCCCCATCTCTGCCCCCAGATTAATGTCCCCCCATCTCTGCCCCCAGATTCATGTCCCCTCCATCTCTGCCCCCAGATTCATGTCCCCCCATCTCTGCCCCCAGATTCATGTCCCTCTCCATCTCTGCCCCCAGATTCATGTCCCCCCATGTCTGCCCCCAGATTCATGTCCCCCCTCCATCTCTGCCCCCAGATTCATGTCCTCTCCAGCTCTGCCTCCAGATTCATGTCCCCCCATCTCTGCCCCCAGATTAATGTCCCCCCATCTCTGCCCCCAGATTCATGTCCCTCTCCATCTCTGCCCCCAGATTCATGTCCCCTCCATCTCTGCCCCCAGATTCATGTCCCCCCATCTCTGCCTCCAGATTCATGTCCCTCTCCATCTCTGCCCCCAGATTCATGCCCCCCATCTCTGCCCCCAGATTCATGTCCCCTCCATCTCTGCCCCCAGATTCATGTCCCTCTCCATCTCTGCCCCCAGATTCATGTCCCCCCATGTCTGCCCACAGATTCATGTCCCCCCTCCTTCTCTGCCCCCAGATTCATGTCCTCTCCATCTCTGCCCCCAGATTCATGTCCTCTCCATCTCTGCCCCCAGTTTCATGTCCCCCCTCCATCTCTGCCCCCAGATTCATGTCTCCATATCTCTGCCCCCAGATTCATGTCCCCCATCTCTGCCCCCAGATTAATGTCCCCCATCTCTGCCCCCAGATTCATGTCCCCCCATCTCTGCCCCCAGATTCATGTCCCCCCATCTCTGCCCCCAGATTCATGTCCCCTCCATCTCTGCCCCCAGATTCATGTCCCCTCCATCTCTGCCCCCAGATTCATGTCCCCTCCATCTCTGCCCCCAGATTCATGTCCCCCCATCTCTGCCCCCAGATTCATGTCCCCCCATCTCTGCCCCCAGATTCATGTCCCCCCATCTCTGCCCCCAGATTCATGTCCCTCTCCATCTCTGCCCCCAGATTCATGCCCCCATCTCTGCCCCCAGATTCATGCCCCCCATCTCTGCCCCCAGATTCATGTCCCTCTCCATCTCTGCCCCCAGATTCATGTCCCCCCATGTCTGCCCCCAGATTCATGTCCCCCCTCCATCTCTGCCCCCAGATTCATGTCCTCTCCATCTCTGCCCCCAGATTCATGTCCTCTCCATCTCTGCCCCCAGTTTCATGTCCCCCCTCCATC
Source organism: Leptodactylus fuscus (assembly GCF_031893055.1). Classification (NCBI taxonomy): domain Eukaryota; kingdom Metazoa; phylum Chordata; class Amphibia; order Anura; family Leptodactylidae; genus Leptodactylus; species Leptodactylus fuscus. The sequence goes on along the minus strand of NC_134269.1, from coordinate 213,585,990 downwards.
TCTGCCCCCAGATTCATGTCTCCATATCTCTGCCCCCAGATTCATGTCCCCCATCTCTGCCCCCAGATTAATGTCCCCCATCTCTGCCCCCAGATTCATGTCCCCCATCTCTGCCCCCAGATTCATGTCCCCCCATCTCTGCCCCCAGATTCATGTCCCTCCATCTCTGCCCCCAGATTCATGTCCCTCCATCTCTGCCCCCAGATTCATGTCCCCTCCATCTCTGCCCCCAGATTCATGTCCCCTCCATCTCTGCCCCCAGATTCATGTCCCCCCATCTCTGCCCCCAGATTCATGTCCCCCATCTCTGCCCCCAGATTCATGTCTCCACATCTCTGCCCCCAGTGTCATGCCGTCCTCTCCTTCATCTGCCCCCAGTTTCACGTTCCACCTCAGTTTACACATTACACTTACCTTCTCCTCGTTCCCCCGCCGCTCTCTCCGCGCCTCTCTCTCTCACTTGCGCACAGTTGTAGACACGATGTGACGTCATCACATCGTGCCTACACAGCCAGTAGGCGGCGTGCAGCGGCGAAGCAAGGAGCTGAACTGTGACAGCTCCTTGGTTTAGCCGCATATGTGTTCAACTCAGATCTGCGTCCTCTGGACGCAGATCTGAGTTGAAATCGGGACATACCTCCCTCCAACCGGGACCACGGGACATGTCACCGGAATCGTGAATGTCCCACGGAAATCGGGACGGTTGGGAGGTATGGTATAAAGAAGTAGAAGCAGAATCTTGTAGTGCGTGACTATGAAGACTCAAAAGATCTTTACGACAGTTGTATATGTAAAAAAGATTAACGTACACAGCTCCAGTGCAGGTCAATGCGTCTCCAAGGTTACAGACTACGAACTATGCTTTGTAGTCAGCCATGTCGTGTTCATTTACATAAACCACACCCCTTTTTAAATACTGTTGTCCTGGACAGACTGGTAAGAGCCACGTAGGGCTGCAACCTAAGCTTTTTGGAGAACCATGTTGACCACTCCATGCAAACCAATAATATATTTTTTGGAAAATATTTCAAGTCTCATCGGTCCAGGGTGTGATGTCATCATCGTGACATAGTTGGTGCCCGCAGGGGAACGTTCAGTGCCACGTATTGCGGTTGTTACTTTGGGTGGCAGAGCGCCGCTTACTCAGGTTTTTTTGGCTGTAGATAAAAGCCGCAGATTTGGACAACGTACAAACAACACATCTGATACCGGGAATTATAAAACCCGTCTCACGCCTTCTTCCATTGTGCCGCGCACACACTTGGAGGATCACAGGGCGACGTGTATTCGGGAAAGCCTTTAGATCTAACATAAAACACCTTCACATCAAAGGGAACGCCCAGAAGTGGAGCAAAACCGGGACTCAATGCCAAATGGCACTTTTTGACCAAAAACAGCGGTATATGTGCCAACAAAAAATTCCACAACATATTTACATGGTCCTGGAACCCGGAGATTAGTCGCTATATAGTCTAAGGGGACTGTAAGATCTCAAAAACACTCCGGTGTCTCAAGAGGAACTCCTGATGCTGTTCTGTCCTCCACCATGCTTTATACTGCTGCTCTGCTTGCTCAGATTGTATATTAGCACATGCTCATCATGTTAGGGAAGGATACCTACAAGCAAATAAATCACCAGTAAGTGAGCAAGGGGAGGAGTCGGAAATTATGATGGGGGGAGGCTGAGGACTTGAGTTAAAGGACATTTCCAAAAGTGAACTTTTTGCAACCCAGTAGCTCCAATTATTTCCACTGATACTAGCACAGTTGGAATTTTTTCTCTAGCCCCCACCGTTCCTGAGCAATTGTTGATATTAGGCCTGTACTGTGAGGTGGGCGGATCCCAGATTATCTGATCCAGTCCCTGAATGCCTGACAACATGGAGCCTAATTAGCTTATTGGCTGAAGCTAACAGCACTGATTGCTCAGGAATGGTGAGGGCTAGAGAAAAAATTTCAACTATGCCGGAATCAGTAGAACACCACCTATGGATCCATGCAAAGAGTTAGAGTTAATGGAGGTAGTAAAAGGTCCCCTTTAAATGTTTTTTAATCTTAAAGGGGTTGCCTGATAAAGCTAACCCTTATCCATATGTCATCATAGGAGGAATCCCCTGGCTGGTTATATGCTCCCTGATATCAGGTACTGAGCGTAAGTCTTACAGCCTCAGATGAAGTGGTTGGCACTCGGCAGCGCCGCCATTATTGGTTGCACCTGCTGACCATTGGGCATCTCTAGAACATTATCATTAGTTTATGAATTAACTTTGTCCATGGAGCGATAAATTCAATCCATGTGATATAACTGGCGCCGGCGTCCCGATCATGTGCTCACTGAGCCAGCCATATGGATGACATGAGCGCTAAATCATCTTGGTAATGATATGAGATGATGGCTGACATCTTGTCTCTGTGACAGAATGACTAAGAGGACAATTTACTCGGTCTTGGCACCAGCTACATCCATGGTAGACGAAGTCATACATGAATAAGTATCCGAGCCCTCACCCGCCATAGTCATCTCCTGTCTGTACCCCCAGACATCCCCCCGTCTGGTTCTAGAGCCATATGGGAAACCGGTGTCACTCACCATCTGCTTGTGGTTTGGGAAGAAGGACTGCTCGATCAGGGGGAACTTCTCGGCACCCAGTCTCTGGAAGATCTTTATGAGCTGTGAAAACTGGAAAGACAATGACAGTGTGAGAACCCCGACCACAAAGTGCGGAGGCCCCAGATACTGTATAAGAGGCCGCCAGGTTATTATTACATACACAGCGGGTCATCAGACAAGGTGACGTAGGGTCATAGTGCCGTAATAGTACATGTATAGTTATATACAAGAGATGCCCAGGTTATACCAGCAGTACATATCACTATATACAAGATGTATAACTTATACCGGCTGTACATATCACTATATATGAGATGTATAACTTATACCGACTGTACATATATAATTATATACAGGAGATACCCAGGTTATACCGGCTGTAAATATATAATTATATACAGGATATACCCAGTTTATACCGGCTGTACATATATAATTATATACAGGACATACCCAGGTTATACCGGCTGTACATATATAATTATATACAGGAGATACCCAGGTTATACCGGCTGTACATATATAATTATATACAGTATATACCCAGGTTATACCGGCTGTACATTTATAATTATATACAGTATATACCCAGGTTATATCGGCTGTACATATATAATTATATACAGTATATACCCAGGTTATACCAGCTGTACATATATAATTATATACAGTATATACCCAGGTTATACCGGCTGTACATATATAATTATATACAGGACATACCCAGGTTATACCGGCTGTACATATATAATTATATACAGGATATACCCAGGTTATACCGGCTGTACATATATAATTATATACAGTATATACCCAGGTTATACCGGTTGTACATATATAATAATATACAGGGGATACCCAGGTTATACCGGCTGTACATATATAATTATATACAGGAGATACCCAGGTTATATCGGCTGTACATATATAATTATATACTGTATATACCCAGGTTATACCGGCTGTACATATATAATTATATACAGTATATACCCAGGTTATACCGGCTGTACATATATAATTATATACAGGAGATACCCAGGTTATACCAGCTATACATATATAATTATATACAGGAGATCCCCAGGTTATAGTGGCTGTACATATATAATTATATACAGTATATACCCAGGTTATAGCGGCTGTGCATATATAATTATATACAGGAGATACCCAGGTTATACCGGCTATACATATATAATTATATACAGGAGATACCCAGGTTATAGCGGCTGTACATATATAATTATATTCAGTATATACCCAGGTTATAGCGGCTGTACATATATAATTATATACAGTATATACCCAGGTTATACCGGCTGTACATATATAATTATATACAGTATATACCCAGGTTATACCAGCTGTACATATATAATTATATACAGTATATACCCAGGTTATACCAGCTGTACATATATAATTATATACAGTATATACCCAGGTTATACTGGCTGTACATATATATTATATACAGGACATACCCAGGTTATAGCGGCATGGTATATATCACTATATATGACTAGTATGATGCTGTTTCGCTCTCTGATTTTAGCCTTCGTGTTGTCTGATTCCTCCTCTCACTGACAGCGCTGGGAATCGGCACATGATGGAGCGCAGATCCGCTTGGTGTAATGACCAGGTTTCCTTCTATTTATTGAATGAGGGCTCGGATGTTTTCGTGGTGATCGTATCTTACATTTCCCAATGCCGCTTACTTGGGTGGATTATGGGGCTCAAAATGGGGGAAAATAAATTAGATGGGAACCAAAAATTTTAATCTACTTTCTGGGCAAAAAGAATTCTATGAATTCAGTGACAAATGTTCCCATGGAGATTACACGGCCACTAAGAACGGATATAACATGAGCGTTACAAACCTATACGTATGGAGGTACGGCTATATCATGTAGGAAAGGTAAGGGGTCACATGACCCTCCACTAGGGGGCAGTAACTCACATTATATGAAGTTAGTACAAAGTGATCAACCCCTGGATAAGAGCAGTGACATGATAGGATTACGAGGATGACACTGCCTGCTTATACTGTGTGTGCTGTGAACAGAATCTCCAGTGTATCCTATAGGATGAAATTTTTTGCACTGACATCCCGACCTCACACTGCCTACCTCTGCTATTTGTGAGTGCTTTATGTAGAATTTCAGTGTGTCCTATAAGATGAAGCTTCACTCTGCTCTTCTCTGACTCAAAGTGCTTGTCCATACTATCTGTGAGTGCTTTGTGCAGAATCTGCACTGTATTCTATTACTAGCAGTTACACAACTTTTTCCATTGGCTCACACAGCCTGCCTCTGATATCTATGAGTGTTTATGGAGAATCCTCAGTGTATTCTATGAGATACAGCTACACAGTGCTCTTTCCTAACTCCTGCCTGTCTTTACTATCTGTGTGTGCAGCGAGCAGAATCTTCAGTGTATCATATGAGACGCAGATTTAAATTGCTGTACCTGCATCACACTACCTACCTCTACTATCTGTGATTGTTTTGTGTATCCTATCACTTTGCTATTTCCTTGACTTGCAGTGCCTGTGCATACTATCTGTGAGCGCTTTGTGCAGAATCTACAGTGTATCCTATTATACACAGCTCTTTCCTCTGACTCACATTGCATGCCTTTGCTGCCTATGTCTGTGTAGAATCTCCAGTATATCCTATATGTAGCAGCTTCACAGTCCTTTTTCGTGACTCACACAACATGCTTCTGCTACCTGTGAGTGCTTTGTGCAGAATGTTCACTGTATCATATGAGATGCAGCTTCATATTGTTTTCCCCTGCCTCCTCCTCTTAATATGACAGTAAGAAAGCTATCAGAAGCAAGAAAAGGGGAAATGGGTTAAAACTACATCACATAGGGATACACTGGGGCCTAGGAGAGTGATGAGACTCCACCCTTCTACCTCTGCATGATGGGAAATACAAGCAAAATGAGGGAAACCGTATCATAGGGAAAGAAGGAATCAAGATGAGAGAGCTCTGCTATATCTGTAAATACATTACAAACTATAGATGCAGCAGAGCTAAACTCGTCATTCAGCTATTTGTGTGTCTGATGTAAGATCATATCTTCTATCAAATGACAAAGTCATCTCTGCTACTTCTACAAGGAGCTGCCGCTTCTAATTGTGACGGACCCGACCTCTCTTATTAACCACTGACATGCCTGACCCCATCATGCCCATGTCCTCCGTCCTCCGTCAGTCTCATTTTACCAATAACACAGGACACAAACCTGGCTCATTATTCTTGGCAAGCGGGCAAAGAGAAAACATGGCTGCCAGCATCACAGCAAGGCCGGAGCGTGACAGGCGGAAGAAAAACAAGAGCTTGTTATGTCTGCCGAGTGGGATTTGTCTGTTATCAACATTCTGCATCAGGGATCAGTCCGGAGACTCTGGATGTGTCTGATTCCCTCGTCCCTGTCACACAGAGCCCAAATCTTCTGACCTGGATTCAACCGTCATCCAGAGTCCCCAAAGGAAAGTTATATGTTGTCATAAAGCTGGGTAATAATGTAATGTATGTACAAAGTGACTGCACCAGCAGAATAGTGAGTGCAGCTCTGGGGTATAATACAGGATAAGTAATGTAATGTATGTACACAGTGACTGTACCAGCAGAATAGTGAGCGCAGCTCTGGAGTATAATACAGGATAAGTAATGTAATGTATGTACACAGTGACTGCACCAGCAGAATAGTGAGCGCAGCTCTGGAGTATAATACAGGATAAGTAATGTAATGTATGTACACAGTGACTGCACCAGCAGAATAATGAGCGCAGCTCTGGAGTATAATACAGGATAAGTAATGTAATGTATGTACACAGTGACTGTACCAGCAGAATAGTGAGCGCAGCTCTGGAGTATAATACAGGATAAGTAATGTAATGTATGTACACAGTGACTGCACCAGCAGAATAGCGAGCGCAGCTCTGGAGTATAATACAGGATAAGTAATGTAATGTATGTACACAGTGACTGTACCAGCAGAATAGTGAGTGCAGCTCTGGAGTATAATACAGGATAAGTAATGTAATGTATGTACACAGTGACTGCACCAGCAGAATAGTGAGCGCAGCTCTGGAGTATAATACAGGATAAGTAATGTAATGTATGTACACAGTGACTGTACCAGCAGAATAGTGAGCGCAGCTCTGGAGTATAATACAGGATAAGTAATGTAATGTATGTACACAGTGACTGTACCAGCAGAATAGTGAGCGCAGCTCTGGAGTATAATACAGGATAAGTAATGTAATGTATGTACACAGTGACTGTAGCAGCAGAATAGCGAGCGCAGCTCTGGAGTATAATACAGGATAAGTAATGTAATGTATGTACACAGTGACTGTACCAGCTGAATAGTGAGTGCAGCTCTGGAGTATAATACAGGATAATGTAATGTATGTACACAGCGACTGCACCAGCAGAATAGTGAGCGCAGCTCTGGAGTATAATACAGGATAAGTAATGTAATGTATGTACACAGTGACTGTAGCAGCAGAATAGTGAGCGAGCTCTGGAGTATAATACAGGATAAGTAATGTAATGTATGTACACAGTGACTGCACCAGCAGAATAGTGAGCGCAGCTCTGGAGTATAATACAGGATAAGTAATGTAATGTATGTACACAGTGACTGTACCAGCAGAATAGTGAGCGCAGCTCTGGAGTATAATACAGGATAAGTAATGTAATGTATGTACACAGTGACTGCACCAGCAGAATAGTGAGCGCAGCTCTGGAGTATAATACAGGATAAGTAATGTAATGTATGTACACAGTGACTGCACCAGCAGAATAATGAGCGCAGCTCTGGAGTATAATACAGGATAAGTAATGTAATGTATGTACACAGTGACTGTACCAGCAGAATAGTGAGCGCAGCTCTGGAGTATAATACAGGATAAGTAATGTAATGTATGTACACAGTGACTGCACCAGCAGAATAGCGAGCGCAGCTCTGGAGTATAATACAGGATAAGTAATGTAATGTATGTACACAGTGACTGTACCAGCAGAATAGTGAGTGCAGCTCTGGAGTATAATACAGGATAAGTAATGTAATGTATGTACACAGTGACTGCACCAGCAGAATAGTGAGCGCAGCTCTGGAGTATAATACAGGATAAGTAATGTAATGTATGTACACAGTGACTGTACCAGCAGAATAGTGAGCGCAGCTCTGGAGTATAATACAGGATAAGTAATGTAATGTATGTACACAGTGACTGTACCAGCAGAATAGTGAGCGCAGCTCTGGAGTATAATACAGGATAAGTAATGTAATGTATGTACACAGTGACTGTAGCAGCAGAATAGCGAGCGCAGCTCTGGAGTATAATACAGGATAAGTAATGTAATGTATGTACACAGTGACTGTACCAGCTGAATAGTGAGTGCAGCTCTGGAGTATAATACAGGATAATGTAATGTATGTACACAGCGACTGCACCAGCAGAATAGTGAGCGCAGCTCTGGAGTATAATACAGGATAAGTAATGTAATGTATGTACACAGTGACTGTAGCAGCAGAATAGCGAGCGCAGCTCTGGAGTATAATACAGGATAAGTAATGTAATGTATGTACACAGTGACTGTACCAGCAGAATAGTGAGCGCAGCTCTGGAGTATAATACAGGATGTATCTCAGGATCCAGTTTCTATGCAGATCTATATACATAACGGGTGCAATTATTGCTGACATATTTTTATAGACACAGTACACACTCACCACCCAGGGTTTGCTGCAGAAGTTGTAGATGGAGTACAGAGAGTTGACACTCGGGACCCCTCCATACTGCAGCCCCATGATCAGGCTGCGGAAATCTTCTCCAGGCGTCATGCTGTACGCGTGCTGTCGGATCAGGACAAAGTCTGGCTTGAAGGATCTGGAAAAATATAAGTGAATTTGGATCATAATTGAATGTAAGGCTCGCGTCATCTGAGGTCTAATTTACCCAATATAGCGGCTACCCAATAATTTAAAACCTATATATACCCCAATGATTTGGGTTAGTGTTCCCCTTTAACCCAGAAGATCTGCATACATATGACCTCATGGTACATAACCTGTGTTTACTTTGGGTGGATGAAGAAGTCTGGAGCAGAGAACCGTGTGATTTTATCTTAATGTCAGTCAACCTGGCACAGGGCATTGGATTGGCGCCATCTAAAGGGGAACCCCTGTAACATACACTCACCGGCCACTTTATTAGGTACACCTGTCCAACTGCTCGTTAACACTTAATTTCTAATCAGCCAATCACATGGCGGCAACTCAGTGCATTTAGGCATGTAGACATGGTCAAGACAATCTCCTGCAGTTCAAACCGAGCATCAGTATGGGGGGGAAGAAAGGTGATTTGAGTGCCTTTGAACGTGGCATGGTTGTTGGTGCCAGAAGGGCTGGTCTGAGTATTTCAGAAATTGCTGATCTCCTGGGATTTTCACGCACAACCATCTCTAGGGTTTACAGAGAATGGTCCGAAAAAGAAAAAAACATCCAGTGAGCGGCAGTTCTGTGGGCGGAAATGCGTTGTTGATGCCAGAGGTCAGAGGAGAATGGCCAGACTGGTTCGAGCTGATAGAAAGGCAACAGTGACTCAAATAGCCACCCGTTACAACCAAGGTAGCCAGAAGAGCATCTCTGAACGCCGCACAGTACGTCCAACTTTGAGGCAGATGGGCTACAGCAGCAGAAGACCACACCGGGTGCCACTCCTTTCAGCTAAGAACAGGAAACTGAGGCTACAATTTGCACAAGCTCATCGAAATTGGACAATTGAAGATTGGAAAAACGTTGCCTGGTCTGATGAGTCTCGATTTCTGCTGCGACATTCGGATGGTAGGGTCAGAATTTGGCGTCAACAACATGAAAGCATGGATCCATCCTGCCTTGTATCGGTAACGGTTCAGGCTGGTGGTGGTGGTGTCATGGTGTGGGGAATATTTTCTTGGCACTCTTTGGGCCCCTTGGTACCAATTGAGCATCGTTGCAATGCCAAAGCCTACCTGAGTATTGTTGCTGACCATGTCCATCCCTTTATGACCACAATGTACCCAACATCTGATGGCTACTTACAGCAGGATAATGCAATGCCATGTCATAAAGCTGGAATCATCTCAGACTGGTTTCTTGAACATGACAATGAGTTCACTGTACTCCAATGGCCTCCACAGTCACCAGATCTCAATCCTATAGAGGAGCATCTTTGGGATGTGGTGGAACGGGAGATTCGCATCATGGATGTGCAGCCGACAAATCTGCGGCAACTGTGTGATGCCATCATGTCAATATGGACCAAAATCTCTGAGGAATGCTTCCAGCACCTTGTTGTATCTATGCCACGAAGAATTGAGGCAGTTCTGAAGGCAAAAGGGGGTCCAACCCGTTACTAGCATGGTGTACCTAATAAAGTGGCCGGTGAGTGTATATGATTACTGAGGAAGGTCACTTTATGGGTCTCGTTGCACCAGCCCAGTGGGGGATACTGCACACGATTCACACATTATAGAGCGGCCGCCCATATCCTTCTGCAGGTGGAGGAGATGGCAGGACGAGGTGCACTGAGGAATCCGACATTTCCTGGAGGAAATACCAAGACTACAAACTATGGGAGGACAGGGGTATAATCCATATACTTCACTGGTGGGGCTCACAGCAAGTAAAAAGTCCATATACAGTCCAGAAAATAGAAAAAGCCGGGCACTCACCGATGGAAGAGTATATAAATATTTCTAATATCCATATAAAATACAATACGGGAGGAGGCACGCCTGGGAGAGGAGAGCAACAGACGTTTCGTGCTGGTAGCACTTTTTCAAGCTCAACATGTATTATCCTGTACTGTGACATCACTGTGTGTATTATCTCTGTACTGTGACATCACTGTGTGTATTATCCTGTACTGTGACATCACTGTGTGTATTATCTCTGTACTGTGACATCACTGTGTGTATTATCCTGTACTGTGACATCACTGTGTGTATTATCTCTGTACTGTGACATCACTGTGTGTATTATCCTGTACTGTGACATCACTGTTTGTATTATCTCTGTACTGTGACATCACTGTGTGTATTATCCTGTACTGTGACATCACTGTGTGTATTATCTCTGTACTGTGACATCAGTGTGTATTATCCTGTACTGTGACATCACTGTGTGTATTATCCCTGTACTGTGACATCACTGTGTGTATTATCTCTGTACTGTGACATCACTGTGTGTATTATATCTGTACTGTGACATCACTGTGTGTATTATCCTGTACTGTGACATCACTGTGTGTATTATCCTGTACTGTGACATCACTGTGTGTATTATCCTGTACTGTGACATCACTGTATGTATTATCCCTGTACTGTGACATCACTGTGTGTATTATCCTGTACTGTGACATCACTGTGTGTATTATCCTGTACTGTGACATCACTGTGTGTATTATCTCTGTACTGTGACATCACTGTGTGTATTATCCTGTACTGTGACATCACTGTGTGTATTATCCCTGTACTGTGACATCACTGTGTGTATTATCCTGTACTGTGACATCACTGTGTGTATTATCCTGTACTGTGACATCACTGTGTGTACTATCCTGTACTGTGACATCACTGTGTGTATTATCCTGTACTGTGACATCACTGTGTGTATTATCTCTCTACTGTGACATCACTGTGTGTATTATCCTGTACTGTGACATCACTGTGTGTACTATCCTGTACTGTGACATCACTGTGTGTATTATCTCTGTACTGTGACATCACTGTGTGTATTATCCTGTACTGTGACATCACTGTGTGTATTATCTCTGTACTGTGACATCACTGTGTGTATTATCCTGTACTGTGACATCACTGTGTGTATTATCTCTGTACTGTGACATCACTGTGTGTATTATCCTGTACTGTGACATCACTGTGTGTATTATCTCTGTACTGTGACATCACTGTGTGTATTATCCTGTACTGTGACATCACTGTGTGTATTATCTCTGTACTGTGACATCACTGTGTGTATTATCCTGTACTGTGACATCACTGTGTGTATTATCTCTGTACTGTGACATCAGTGTGTATTATCCTGTACTGTGACATCACTGTGTGTATTATCCCTGTACTGTGACATCACTGTGTGTATTATCTCTGTACTGTGACATCACTGTGTGTATTATATCTGTACTGTGACATCACTGTGTGTATTATCCTGTACTGTGACATCACTGTGTGTATTATCCTGTACTGTGACATCACTGTGTGTATTATCCTGTACTGTGACATCACTGTATGTATTATCCCTGTACTGTGACATCACTGTGTGTATTATCCTGTACTGTGACATCACTGTGTGTATTATCCTGTACTGTGACATCACTGTGTGTATTATCTCTGTACTGTGACATCACTGTGTGTATTATCCTGTACTGTGACATCACTGTGTGTATTATCCCTGTACTGTGACATCACTGTGTGTATTATCCTGTACTGTGACATCACTGTGTGTATTATCCTGTACTGTGACATCACTGTGTGTACTATCCTGTACTGTGACATCACTGTGTGTATTATCCTGTACTGTGACATCACTGTGTGTATTATCTCTCTACTGTGACATCACTGTGTGTATTATCCTGTACTGTGACATCACTGTGTGTATTATCCTGTACTGTGACATCACTGTGTGTACTATCCTGTACTGTAACATCACTGTGTGTATTATCCTGTACTGTGACATCACTGTGTGTATTATCCTGTACTGTGACATCACTGTGTGTATTATCTCTCTACTGTGACATCACTGTGTGTATTATCCTGTACTGTGACATCACTGTGTGTATTATCCCTGTACTGTGACATCACTGTGTGTATTATCTCTGTACTGTGACATCACTGTGTGTATTATCCTGTACTGTGACATCACTGTGTGTATTATCCCTGTACTGTGACATCACTGTGTGTATTATCTCTGTACTGTGACATCACTGTGTGTATTATCCTGTACTGTGACATCACTGTGTGTATTATCCTGTACTGTGACATCACTGTGTGTATTATCCTGTACTGTGACATCACTGTGTGTATTATCCTGTACTGTGACATCACTGTGTGTATTACCTCTGTACTGTGACATCACTGTGTGTATTATCCTGTACTGTGACATCACTGTGTGTATTATCCTGTTCTGTGACATCACTGTGTGTATTATCTCTGTACTGTGACATCACTGTGTGTATTATCCTTATAACTGACCATAGTGTTTTCTATTTATATGTTTTCAGGATCTATAGAAAGCTGAGTGAACCAAAATTCTTATATATCAGGTGGAAATTCACTTTGCAGATTGTCTCATTTCCTGCTCTTATGATGTTGGGGTCTCAGGTTTCCCTTTATATCTCACCCAGCGCCAGGTGATTCCCTCATCCTCTGTCAGACTACTGAACGTGACTGAAATCTTCTGAGAAAGAAGAGAATCTTGGAGGAAGAATGTGGAAGGCGAGATAATGGCACAATTTTCTTTTTATTATAGTCATAAAAGTAATACTTTACACCAAAAAATTCCATGTGCATAAGGTAAGACGGGGCCCGGGAGGGAGCAGACAGCGCAGAGCAGACCCGGAGCTACATGAACACTACTGAGGGGAGATATGGAGACTGGTAAAGTGTCAGAGATAGTATTAAAGGAGAACTCCAAGGTCAGGTAGTGAGGGCGCATCTATAGGAAATATTATCAAACCTGAATGGGTAAAGACTCCGACACCCAACACCCTCACTGATCTACTGTTGTCAGAAAGTGTACAGAGGCAGAAGACAAATTGACCATCGGTATCTCTATTACTTATCCTGTATTATACTCCAGAGCTGCGCTCACTATTCTGCTGGTACAGTCACTGTGTACATACATTACATTACTTATCCTGTATTATACTCCAGAGCTGTGCTCACTATTCTGCTGGCGCAGTCACTGTGTACATACATTACATTACTTATCCTGTATTATACTCCAGAGCTGCGCTCACTATTCTGCTGGCGCAGTCACTGTGTACATACATTACATTACTTATCCTGTATTATACTGCAGAGCTGCGCTCACTATTCTGCTGGTGCAGTCACTGTGTACATACATTACATTACTTATCCTGTATTATACTCCAGAGCTGCGTTCACTATTCTGCTGGTGCAGTCACTGTGTACATACATTACATTACTTATCCTGTATTATACTGCAGAGCTGCGCTCACTATTCTGCTGGTGCAGTCACTGTGTACATACATTGCATTACTTATCCTGTATTATACTCCAGAGCTGCGCTCACTATTCTGCTGGTACAGTCACTGTGTACATACATTACATTACTTATCCTGTATTATACTCCAGAGCTGCGCTCACTATTCTGCTGGTACAGTCACTGTGTACATACATTACATTACTTATCCTGTATTATACTCCAGAGCTGCGCTCACTATTCTGCTGGTACAGTCACTGTGTACATACATTACATTACTTATCCTGTATTATACTCCAGAGCTGCGCTCACTATTCTGCTGGTACAGTCACTGTGTACATACATTACATTACTTATCCTGTATTATACTCCAGAGCTGTGCTCACTATTCTGCTTGTACAGTCACTGTGTACATACATTACATTACCTATCCTGTATTATACTCCAGAGCTGCGCTCACTATTCTGCTGGTACAGTCACTGTGTACATACATTACATTACTTATCCTGTATTATACTCCAGAGCTGCGCTCACTATTCTGCTGGTGCAGTCACTGTGTACATACATTACATTACTTATCCTGTATTATACTCCAGAGCTGCGCTCACTATTCTGCCGGTACAGTCACTGTGTACATACATTACATTACTTATCCTGTATTATACTCCAGAGCTGCGCTCACTATTCTGCCGGTACAGTCACTGTGTACATACATTACATTACTTATCCTGTATTATACTCCAGAGCTGCGCTCACTATTCTGCCGGTACAGTCACTGTGTACATACATTACATTACTTATCCTGTATTATACTCCAGAGCTGCGCTCACTATTCTGCCGGTACAGTCACTGTGTACATACATTACATTACTTATCCTGTATTATACTGCAGAGCTGCGCTCACTATTCTGCCGGTGCAGTCACTGTGTACATACATTACATTACTTATCCTGTATTATACTCCAGAGCTGCGCTCACTATTCTGCTGGTACAGTCACTGTGTACATACATTACATTACTTATCCTGTATTATACTCCAGAGCTGCGCTCACTATTCTGCTGGTGCAGTCACTGTGTACATACATTACATTACTTATCCTGTATTATACTCCAGAGCTGCGCTCACTATTCTGCCCGTGCAGTCACTGTGTACATACATTACATTACTTATCCTGTATTATACTCCAGAGCTGCGCTCACTATTCTGCCGGTACAGTCACTGTGTACATACATTTCATTACTTATCCTGTATTATACTCCAGAGCTGCGCTCACTATTCTGCTGGTGCAGTCACTGTGTACATACATTACATTACTTATCCTGTACTGATCCTGAGTTACATCCTGTATTATACTCCAGAGCTGCAATCCTGTATTCAGCTCTGAAGTTTGCAGCATTGGTGTATATTACAGAATCCTATAAGTGTATTTCCCAGATATTTGTATATTTTTTGGTGAAATCCATCCCAGATCTACTGCAGATTACATCCAGTATATCATGGTGTAGTCCCCATAGACGCGGCCTCCTTGGTACCTCTGGCGCCCCTTAGTACTATGTGACTCCGGTTGTTATTTATGGCAGTCGTTGCACTATACGCAGCCTGTAATATACATATTATAACAGCCTGAGGCAGTGACTGCGTTGCGCTTCCAGCTGTTGGCTTACATTATTAATACAGACATGTGACAGGTACATCCTGTGACACGGGCCTGGGATGTTTTTATCTACGAGTCAGCACTCACATCTCAGGCTGCACCTTCATGTAACATCGTCTTAGATCCTCCATCTCTGCACAGTTTAGTTGTTTACATTTATTTTCCATCTTGTTTTTATATGATAAGAATATAAAGAAAATGTTACTACCTGGAAACCATCAACAAGTTGCTGTTGATGGATGTGTTTCCACCATTAAGTAATTTTTTGGACCGCATTATCATTGGCGTCGATCCGGCACCTTTGTGCAGTTTTGATGTTTTCATTTATTCTCCAACTAATTTTTACATGATAGAAAAATAAAAAAGTATGTTACTACCTGGAAACAATCAGCAAGCTGCTGTTGATGGACCCGTTATCAGTATCTTTTGTCCTAGAATCAGTATCTTTGTACAGTTTTGCTGTTTTCACTTATTCTCTAGCTGGATTTTACCATGTAAGAAGATGAACAGGTTGTTGCAACGGGGAAACCATCAAAAAGTTGCTGTTAATAGATCTATTATCACCATTATGCTCTTTTATTTTTAGTATGTAGGCCTAGATACTGATTTTGTTGGTTTTATGTTATTTTTATTTTGTTTCGATATGTTAACAAGATAGAATATTACGGTATGTTTACTTGGAAACCATCAACAAGTTGCTGTTGATGGATTCATATCCTTAGTAAGTTGTCGACTTTTAATACATTACTTTCAAAATGTTGTCCAATACAGGGTTAAGTTGCTTTCTCTGTTCTCAGAAATTAGTGAAAAAAATATAAAAAAAAGTCAACAGCAGTAGCAATGCTCCTTCCTGTTGATGGTTTCCAAGTTGCAACACAACATCTTTTTCACTTATTTTCCAACTTATTTACAAGATAAAAAGCTAAACAAATCTATTGCTACCTGGAAACCATCAACAAGTTGCTGTTGACAGATCTATTGCCTAGAACTTACAATTTTGCATGGATTTAGTAATATCAATTATTTTAGCTTGTTTTTACATCAATAGAAAGTGAATATAAGTTTCTCTCTGGAAACTGTCAAAAAATTGCCTTTGGCAGATCTTTTATCACTATTTATCATTCCTTTCCAGTTTGTGCTTACAAGATAAAACCGAAATAAGTTTTGGTGCTACCTGGAAACCATCAACAAGTTGCTGTCGACAGATCTGTTGTCATTTTACAAGTTGTCTTCGGCCTAATCCTGCAGCTTTGCTGTTTTACATTATTTTAGCTTATTTTTAGATAATTAAAACATGGAAAAAAAAATTTCTATCTGGAAACCATCAGCAAGATGCTGTTGACAGATCTTTCATCACTATTAAGCTGTTTACTTTAAGTACTTTGCTTTGTAAACTTGTAAATGGACTAACTTCTCGCCAGGAAAGTGAAGTGAGAGATAATCACTTTGTACATACAAGCTTGTACCTATAGGTGGCAATAAAGAGTACAGATAATTTGCATCATTTTCCCAGAAGTCACTGCCTGGTGTTCAGTCTCCCTAAGGAGAACCAGCACCTCCATAGACTGCAATGGACAATACTGAGCCGATCTTGAGATTTCAGGATCGATTTTAAAATCCGATTTCCGATAATTTTCCAGCCGATCCCGATCGTTGAATTTGCTCGATCGCCGATCGGGATCCGATCTTTTCCGATCCCGATCGCTCCAACCCTAGACAATACAGCTACCTTGTACACTACACTACCTATACTAAAGAGTCTGCAGGACGGATGTTATTTTATACCCCTTTAGCGCCCCCTAGCTGAAAACATTTTTTTGTAAATTGTAACCTTATTACGGCATAGTATAGTGTTTGCGGTAGAATGTGACTTTTTTGTGTCTCCGCTCTCGGCGTCGGTGTCACATTTCTCTGTTTTGGTCTCCAGTGTGTTCAGTTTATTTTGTAAACCCTCCGCTACCGCTTTTAGCTCTGCATCGACGGAAATCTACGGGTTATTATAGAACAAATTCCCCTGTTATTCGCAGGCAGGTACCTGCAGGCCCGAGCACTTCATGATCTTATATATTTGTTCGCCTGTGGAACATTGCGTACTTATTTATACTGTGTTACAGGGGTCACGTATAAAAAGTGGCGCTATATTTTGCATGTGTCATTTTGTTATTGTCTTTTTGGATGTGGCCTGAAATGGCACTATAATGCTCCTTTATTTAGTCTATGGAAGTAGTATTTGGGAGCTGTATGACGGTATTACATGGGAACTGTATGGTGGTAATATATGGGACAGTTATAGGGGTGTTATAGAGGCAGTGTATGGTGTTATTACCTGGACAAGGTATGGTAGTGATTGTTAGACACAGTAAAGTGGTATCTAGACACTGTTTGGCGGTGTTATGTGGGTATAATCTACTGGGATACGCATGTTTCATGTATAGCAGTACTATGTCAAACTATATGGTGGCATATGTAGTAGTTAGGGTTGAGCGATCGGTAAAGATCGGATCCCAATTGGCGATCAAGCAAATTTCACGATCGGGATCGGCTAGAAAATGATTGGAAATCAGATATTAAAATCGATCCTGAAATCTCAAGATCAACTCAACCCTAATAGTAGTGTATGATATGTGGACCTATATGGTGGTATTTTTTTAGTTCTGTATGGCAGTGTTATGTCGACCTATATGGAGGTATTTGATAAGTCGATGGCTTTGCTATGTGGATGTATATGGCAGAATTATGTGGACCTATATGGTGGTATTATTTGATAAGTCGATGGCTTTGCTATGTGGGTGTATATGGCAGAATTATGTGGACCTATATGGTGGTATTATTTGACATGGGAAAAGGGTGCTATTTGTGCACTACATGGTCAGGAGGAGTAATCCCACTAGGCAATATTAGATTCTGACTGAGCACTATGTGTTTCCCTTTTAGTAAATAACACTACAGACATGTTAACCAGGCAGGATATAGCGGTGTATTTACTGTTGGTCAGTAACTACTTATTTTGTCACGCTGAGGACATCAATCTGTGGAGCAGTCAGTGACATCGCACATGGTTTCCTTCAGGTGACAGCTGTACTAACTCACCACTAACATGTAACTGTAACATACTGACATACTGTAATTAACCGCAACCCGAAGTATGTCGTCCGTGAGGCCTCACTCCTGGGGATGCAAGATTCACACCAGACTAATATGGGAATGCTGGATTTTGCCCCATGAAAATGATGCAAGTTTGGTGCTAATTCATGGACACATTATAGTCAGTACTATTGGGCACTGTATGGCACTATTATTTATAGACTGTTTGACAGTAGTATTTGGACATTACAGTTCTACTGTTTGTGCTGGTTTCATTATGTTGTGACTATATCTAGTATTGCTGGCAGTTTTATATAGCACTCTATGGTATTTATTATATGGTCATTATAGTTCAATTTGGAACTGTATGGCACTATTATTTATACACTATATGAAAGTTATACTGATGTTGCCGGTTTTATTATTAGATCACTATAATACATACTATTAGTACTGCTATATGGCACTATTATTTATATACTGTATGACAGTTCTACTGCTGTTGCCAGTTTTATTATTAGGCCACCACAGTTGGTACTATTAGCACTGCTATACGGCACTATTATTTATATACTGTATGACGGTAATTTTTGGCCTTTGCTGATTATATTATCACTATAGTAATACTCTTAGCAATGCTATTTGGTAGCGTGTGGTGCTATTATTTTAGATTATTTATTTGGGCCATGTATGACGGTATTATTTAAAAACTCTATGGCAGTATTATTTTGGTTGACCTTGTTATTTTGTTATCATGTTTGCCATGAAGACCGCAAAGGTTAGAAAATAAGTTGTCGTCCAATTGGCTGCTCGGG
Organism: Leptodactylus fuscus; assembly: GCF_031893055.1. NCBI lineage: Eukaryota > Metazoa > Chordata > Amphibia > Anura > Leptodactylidae > Leptodactylus > Leptodactylus fuscus. Next base: position 213,566,574 of record NC_134269.1, on the reverse strand, counting down.
CAATGGTCTAGTTTAGTTAGAGTCTAGTTTATCCCAATTTAGTCCCCCACTTTGACATCATGGGCCATAGATGGCGACATTTGACTACATCAACCCTCCCTATTGGTACCAGTAGCCCCAAAAATGAGTGTACCCCCATTTCTATGTGGCATAGCCCCCTGGAGAACCCATTTGATGATTTGCCCCTAGATATCATATTTCATTGACAATCTTTACTTTAAGGATATATTTTTTTTTTTTTAAAAAAAAAATTTCAAAAATTTACCCAATTGGAAACCATCAACGCGTGAACCTTATTGGCACTTGAGCGGGGCAAAAGCTCCCTCATTAGCATAAACGGAAGGAATCTTTTGGCCCAGTCCATCCGAGTGACCACTCACTTTTTGGCTGTCATGACCAACATTTTTCGCCAAAACATATATAATTTTTTGAAAAAGTTGACAGACGAAGATCACATAAGGAATGTGGAATTGGAAAAATTTTCTCTGTCGAGAGCGAAAACTATAATCAATGTCACAAGTCAATGACAGGTTAGTAGGACGGGAGGAATTCCAAGCACTTCGTAGCCGGGATCAAGTCAATCACAATAGGATCTTCTCGATAATACATTACAATTAGTTCTGCACCCGGCATATGGGACATATGGTGGATAAGTGGTGGGACAGGAGGGACCTACCTGGTGGATAAAACACACGGACCACTCGTAACCTCAATGTACAGCTGGAATAACACTATGGGGAGGATGACGTGCTGGGCAGACATGCGAGGACAGGCTTACACTGGAATGTTCAGGACTCGGGGCTAATAGTCCTATATTAGGAGACATTCCTTCTTCTGGTTTCCAAGGACAATATAATGAAGGGTTTCATGCGAGGGGTCTCTGTCTGGGACCAGCAAAAACTATTTGGTTGGTTAACCTATTGCTCACTGGTTCTGGTGACTAAGGAACGTAAGAAACTGCACCATAAGGGTCATGTCACTGGTCAATGGAAGGTCATTTCATAGGTGTGATACCAACTCTTTCGAGAGAGACTAACCAATGCCGCCACCACCAAAAACGTAGTCTTCCTTCAGGTGTTTTGGTGATGATTGATAATTGAGAAGATCTTTAAGGGGTTGGTGCTCCCACTTCGCTCATGGTCGATGGGGCAAAGGAAAAGAACTTAAATTTTGTACACCCCCAATGGGATTTGAGTCTTCAAGAACATGAAATTTTGAGGTCCACAATCTGAGAGGTCCAAGAGTCCAGTCCAGAATAGTACCAGACCCCCTTGACTCTTTGTTCATTGACTATTTGTTTACTCAATGTTTTCCATTGAGTAATTGGTCACATGTCCTCACGTCAGGACATCTTGCATAGTAGTATCTACAATGACCTGGTGCCAACTCTTTCGAGAGAGACTAACCAATGCCACCGCCACCAAAAACTTAGTCTTTCTTCAGGTGTTTTGGTGATGATTGATAATTGAGGAGATCTTTAAGGGGTTGGTGCTCCCACTTCGCTCATGGTCGATGGGGCAAAGGAAAAGAACTTAAATTTTGAACACCCCAATGGGATTTGAGTATCCAAGAACATGAAATTTTGAGGTCCACAATCTGAGAGGTTCAAGAGTCCAGTCCATTGACTCTTATGTTTTCCATTGAGTAATTGGTCACATGTTCTCACGTCAGGACATATTGAGAGAGGCTAACCAATGTCACCATCGGGAACTTAGTTTTTCTTCATATAAAAGTGTTTTTTGGATAATAATTGATGACTGGGTTGTTCTTGAAGGGGTTGGGGCTAATATTTTGTTCATAGTTCATGGGACAATGGAGGAGAACTTGAATTCCCCACTCTAATGAGATGTTTCTTCAACAAGATAAAATGTTGGTGTCCATAAGCTGAAAGGCCTAGAGACTAAATATACTACCAGTTCCCATTGGGGGAGTAGGAACTTAGTCTTTCTCTCGGTCTTTGGATGATATCTAATAAATGAAATATTTTTTACGAGGTTTGTGCTCGTTTGGGTCAATGGAGAAGAACTTGAATTCTCTACTTCCCCATTGAAATTTATTTTGTCGAGAAGATACAATTTTGGTGTCCACTAAAGGCCTAGAAACTAGATAAAGCACCAGACCCCATCACCTCTCATCGTAACCATGTTTTCCATTGGGTAATTAGTCATGTTCTTGTGGCATCCAAGTGGTGCTGGTGCCAACTCTTTCAAGAGAGGCTAACCAATGTCACCATCAGGAACTTAGTGTCTCTCCATGTCAACGTGGATATCGGATGATATTTAATAACTGAGAAGATCTTTAAGGGGTTGGTGCTCCCACTTCGCTCATGGTCGATGGGGCAAAGGAAAAGAACTTAAATTTTGTACACCCCCAATGGGATTTGAGTCTTCAAGAACATAAAATTTTGAGGTCACTCACGGTTTTATGGGCCAACAGAGGACGACTTGAAGTCTCTACACCCCCCATGAGATTTACCTCTTCGAGAAGGTAAAATTTTGATGTCCACAAGCTGAGATGTCTGGGAACTGACCATGTTTTCCATGGTCACAAATCATCGTGTCTGGACCTCTTGCACAGTAGTATCTACAATGACCTTCATAAAGTGGCGCTCGTGCCAACTCTTTTGATGAGAGGCTATCCAATGCCACCACCAGGAGCTTAGTCTTTCTCATGGAAAAGAGATCTTTGGATTATCATGGATTGGTGAGAAGATCGTTGAGAGTTTGGTGCTCACATTTGGGAAAATGGAGGAGAACTTGAATTCTCGAACCCCAGATGAGACTTGTTTCTTCTTTGGTGTCCACAAACTGAGAGGTCCAAGAGTCCTTGGAACGGAGTATAGTACCAGACCCCATAACAATCGTAAAGTCTGCCTTCTGTGTTCAGGACCATCATCTCAGGTGTCACGTTATGAAGACCCCAAACTCTAGTTTATGTAGAGTTTGGGTATAGTAGTGGAGTAGAGTGGTAGTCGTGGTATGGAAGTTATATGGTGCCCGGTGTGCCCATCAGGAGTGATGTGTATATGATATATCCTATGTGTACATTGCTGATGGTGGGAGCCGTGTACCTTGAATGTGTGCAGGACTACAAAATTGGGACAAAAACAGCAAACCAAAAATGTAATGTGGCTATTCCAGAGTATGTCGTACCTGACAACCTTAGAGCCGTTCCTCATCACTTGCATATCCACCATGCAGCCCCCGTTCACATATGCCGCCAGGTTTATCTCGGAGAACTCCGCCTAAAAAAAGAAAGAAATATATATTTAGTCATTTTTAAATATTTGGAAGTTTTTGAGAATTTTCCAGGAAAATAATTTTTTTTCCCATTCTCTAATCCTGAAAATTTAGGTAAAATTGAGGCTCAGAGGCCTAGAAAAGCTGGGTGATAACCATAGATAAAAGTCATTTGGGACACTGGATAATAAGTTCTGTCCTGTTACAGCTGCTCGGCATTGAGAGGAAAGGCACGTGCTTAACCTGCTAGGAGGGTTTCCTGCTGGCTGCTAAATTTAGCAATTTCAGATTTTTTTTTTTCCGGTTCCAGCAGTTTCTGTAGAGAATCATCTAGATGTACAGACAGCGCTGGACGGCTTCACATGTCAACAACTTCACTGTAAGCTGCACAACCTGATCAAAGGCGGCGGCTGCACCACAGGCGGCTGGAGAACGCAACACCGTGATGTCTGAGAGGATTGATCAAGTTACAGAGATTCAGAGTCACCGAATGATTAGGAGGGATTGGTCAGATCAAGAGAAGAAACGCCAGCCAAAATCATCCCAACCCAAAGTGATCTCATTACAGGCAAAGGAATAAGTGATGGAGACTCATATCTATAAAAGATCAGGTCCAGTCATATATAAAGAGCTTCCTGATATAATACTGCCCTCTATATACAAGAATATAACTACTATAATACTGCTCCTGTGTACAAGAATATAACTACTATAATACTGCTCCTATGTACAAGAATATAACTACTATAATACTGCCCCTATGTACAAGAATATAACTACTATAATACTGCCCCCTATATACAAGAATATAACTACTATAATACTACCTCCTATGTACAAGAATATAACTACTATAATACTGCTCCTATGTACAAGAATATAACTACTATAATACTACTCCTATGTACAAGAATATAACTACTATAATACTGCCCCTATGTACAAGAATATAACTACTATAATACTGCTCCTGTGTACAAGAATATAACTACTATAATACTGCCCCCTATGTACAAGAATATAACTACTATAATACTGCCCCTATGTACAAGAATATAACTAATATAATACTACTCCTATGTACAAGAATATAACTGCTATATTACTACTTCCTATGTACAAGAATATAACTAATATAATACTGCTCCTATGTACAAGAATATAACTACTATAATACTGCTCCTATGTACAAGAATATAACTACTATAATACTGCCCCTATGTACAAGAATATAACTACTATAATACTGCCCCTATGTACAAGAATATAACTACTATAATACTACCTCCTATGTACAAGAATATAACTACTATAATACTGCTCCTATGTACAAGAATATAACTACTATAATACTGCTCCTATGTACAAGAATATAACTACTATAATACTACTCCTATGTACAAGAATATAACTACTATAATACTGCTCCTATGTACAAGAATATAACTACTATAATACTGCTCCTGTGTACAAGAATATAACTACTATAATACTGCTCCTATGTACAATGAATATAACTACTATAATACTGCCCCCTATGTACAGAAATACTACTACAACTATCAATCTCGGGATGACTTCTTGCACCCTCTCTCCTTCTATGACACGTGCTCTTCATCTGACTCATTGGAAGTCTCTGCCATGTAAAGGGATTTATCAGATTTTTGGCTATAATACAAGAATAAATATAAAAATTCACAGAAAACCGCAAATTCCCAAAGGCCAAATGTGACTCTTTCCAGGAACTCGCTATAGCATGAACATTATTGAAACGCCCGTCCTCATCTGTTTTCGCTTTCCTTCTCTCTATCTGAAGTGCTGAGATACGGCCTCTATACGGTGACATTTGGCTGAGGGTCTTTTATATAATATTAAGGTCTCCCTATAGAAGCATAAGATGCGTTTCCTCTATGTAATGCACCAAAATTGTAAGAAAGGGCCTGCGGTATTCGTCTGACGTAATACCACTAGGTGGCAGCATTCAGGCCATGTGTTGCTGATACAGCCAGTTTAGCATCGTACAGCAGTGACACCTAGTGGCTGAAACATCATGAAGTGTAAGAATCCATTTCCTGATATCAGGGACAATTCACCTGTTTTCTGGTGTGAATTATAGTAAATATGTCAAGGCGACTCGCCCCCTGTTTCGGCTGGCCGCCATGTTGTATCAGACTGAGATGTCCCTCTCCTTGGGGCCCGGGGCCCTTACAGACATGTATATGACGTAGGGGGAAGGTACAGGGTCGTACCCTGGTAAATATTTACACACTCGCCCTCTGCCCGGACCAGGTCGTTTGTCTCCTGGAAGTCTCGTCCGGACTCGGTCATTTACTAATTATGTTAAGTATTTTATAACTTCCTATATGGCGGCCATAGGGCGAGTCTGTCTGCCGGCCATATAGGACTCTGGCGCCTGGCTCATGATCCCTGTATAAGTTATTACCATCACAACACTGCAGATCACTCCACTTTCTGCTGTCTCATGGTCACCCAGCTTTCCTTGGATGAGATATTCCGTTCTCAGCCTTGCTCGCCATTTACAGTCCAGAGGAATTGGAAACCGCGGCCGACATGTTTATTCTAAGCAGGAAATCTACGTTATTCCGTTAGTCGTGTACTGACACATCCTCCATCGGAGGTCAGGAACATATCACTGCATAATGGGACAGATTTGCCTTTCAGGAGTCCAGGAAAGCTGAGTGGATCGGTTGTTATTCTGGCCGCACTAGTTGTCACCCAGCTTTCCCAGAGACACGAGCGCTTCTATTAGATTTCCCTCAGTGTGACCTTATTATGGCGGCCGCTTTCCCACACCCTCCTGTGTTTACGCCATGGCTGTAGACAGGTCGGTTGTCGCAGTAGGATATCCTCTGGACGTCCTGTCCGCAGATGAGCGCTGAAGCCAGTGCCGAGCTGTTTGCCTGAAATCTCATGGCGGTTGGCGGTTTCTGTGTAGTTGGGGAGGGAGGGTGTCAGGCGGAGGTTAGCGATGACTTATCGCCCTGGATTGTGGATGAAATGTGTTTACACTGCTAATTATATCTCATTCTCAGCTCCCACGGTCTACAGCCATCCCATCCCACCGCTTTACCCACCATATACCGCATAGAGTGGAGGACACCGCCATCACAGTCCCAAAATAGAGGAAACTTATTTTCTGTATATAATAGCTAAATACTGTATACAATCACTAATGTAAAATGTCATATACAGAGCTGTAGTCATGACCGACCTGACCCTACACTGCGTAATGCACCCATATAACTACTATAATACTACTCCTATGTACAAGAATATAACTACTATAATACTACTCCTATGTACAAGAATATAACTACTATAATACTACTCCTATGTACAAGAATATAACTACTATAATACTGCTCCTATGTACAAGAATATAACTACTATAATACTGCTCCTATGTACAAGAATATAACTACTATAATACTGCTCCTATGTACAAGAATATAACTACTATAATACTGCTCCCTATGTACAAGAATATAACTACTATAATACTGCTCCTATGTACAAGAATATAACTACTATAATACTGCTCCTATGTACAAGAATATAACTACTATAATACTGCTCCTATGTACAAGAATATAACTACTATAATACTACCTCCTATGTACAAGAATATAACTACTATAATACTGCTCCTATGTACAAGAATATAACTACTATAATACTGCTCCCTATGTACAAGAATATAACTACTATAATACTGCTCCTATGTACAAGAATATAACTACTATAATACTGCTCCTATGTACAAGAATATAACTACTATAATACTACTCCTATGTACAAGAATATCACTACTATAATACTACTCCTATGTACAAGAATATCACTACTATAATACTACTCCTATGTACAAGAATATAACTACTATAACTACTATAATACTGCCCCCTATGTACAAGAATATAACTACTATAATACTGCTCCTATGTACAAGAATATAACTACTATAATACTGCCCCCTATGTATAGGAATATAACTACTATAATACTACTCCTATGTACAAGAATATAACTACTATAATACTGCTCCTATGTACAAGAATATAACTACTATAATACTGCTCCTATGTACAAGAATATAACTACTATAATACTGCTCCTATGTGCAAGAATATAACTACTATAATACTGCTCCTATGTACAAGAATATAACTACTATAATACTACTTCTATGTACAAGAATATAACTACTATAATACTGCCCCCTATGTACAAGAATATAACTACTATAATACTGCCCCCTATGTACAAGAATATAACTACTATAATACTACCTCCTATGTACAAGAATATAACTACTATAATACTGCTCCTATGTACAAGAATATAACTACTATAATACTACTCCTATGTACAAGAATATAACTACTATAATACTACTCCTATGTACAAGAATATAACTACTATAATACTGCTCCTATGTACAAGAATATAACTACTATAATACTACTCCTATGTACAAGAATATAACTACTATAATACTGCCCCCTATGTACAAGAATATAACTACTATAATACTACCTCCTATGTATAAGAATATAACTACTATAATACTGCTCCTATGTACAAGAATATAACTACTATAATACTACTCCTATGTACAAGAATATAACTACTATAATACTACTCCTATGTACAAGAATATAACTACTATAATACTGCTCCTATGTACAAGAATATAACTACTATAATACTACTCCTATGTACAAGAATATAACTACTATAATACTGCTCCTATGTACAAGAATATAACTACTATAATACTACTCCTATGTATAAGAATATAACTACTATAATACTGCTCCTATGTACAAGAATATAACTACTATAATACTACTCCTATGTGCAAGAATATAACTACTATAATACTACTCCTATGTACAAGAATATAACTACTATAATACTGCTCCTATGTACAAGAATATAACTACTATAATACTACTCCTATGTACAAGAATATAACTACTATAATACTGCTCCTATGTACAAGAATATAACTACTATAATACTACTCCTATGTACAAGAATATAACTACTATAATACTGCTCCTATGTACAAGAATATAACTACTATAATACTACTCCTATGTGCAAGAATATAACTACTATAATACTACTCCTATGTACAAGAATATAACTACTATAATACTGCTCCTATGTACAAGAATATAACTACCATAATACTACTCCTATGTACAAGAATATAACTACTATAATGCTGCCTTCTGTATACAGTAAATAGAGCTGCTATAATTGAGCTTCGATGTCCTGTACATAAATATAAGACACAGTATACGTTTTGTGTGTTGCGCTCCTGTAACCCCCTGGTTAGTGTATTTCGCAGGTCACATGTCGCGCTCGCTCTGTACGGTGGTTTTGCAGCAGGATTTGTGTTTAGTTTTACATCTCCTGTTAATACCGCAGTCCAGGTTCTAAAATAGATCAAACGCTGAGTTCTCGGCCGCTCTTATCTTCCGCGTCTTCCATGTTCCTTCCTTCGGTTTTGCTTCTCTGTGAAGAGTTTATTACTTTGCTTTCTGGCATTTCACATCTGCCAAGTTTCCGAGACAAAATTAGAAAAAAAATTTCCGAAAGGGAAGAAAAGCTAGACAGGTTTGTGTGAGAATAGACAGGAGAGGGGTAGATGAGAAGCAATCTCTGCCCCGGCCATAACACCGCGCAGGATGTGTCCTGTTTAGTCTTTTTTCTTTTGCAGTGTGTAGTATACCGCCTGGACATTACATACGTGATTTGTAAAGTGACACAGAAAATAGACAGAAATAGGTGGAGATCATCACCAAGTAGGCGACGGTCATCCAAATCTGACAGATCCAAATATGTAAAATCTAGGGATTCCGTATGTAATACAATGTATATAACTGGAGACCATCCACAAGTAGCCTCGTTCTGTATAAAGCTGGCAACTCTATTAAGTGGACCTATTAAGGTGGACCTACTCTATAAGGTGGACCTATTCTATAAGGTGGACCGATTAAGGTGAACCTTCTCTATAAGGTGGACTTACTCTATAAGGTGGACCTATTCTATAAGGTGGACCTACTCTATAAGGTGGACCTATTAAGGTGAACCTATTCTATAAGGTGAACCTACTCTATAAGGTGAACCTACTCTGTAAGGTGGGCTTATTAAGGTGGACCTACTCTATAAGGTGAACCTACTCTATAAGGTGGACCTATTCTATAAGGTGGACCTACTCTATAAGGTGGACCGATTAAGGTGAACCTACTCTATAAGGTGGACTTACTCTATAAGGTGGACCTATTAAGGTGAACCTACTCTATAAGGTGGACCTATTCTATAAGGTGGACCTACTCTATAAGGTGGACCGATTAAGGTGAACCTTCTCTATAAGGTGGACTTACTCTATAAGGTGGACCTATTCTATAAGGTGGACCTACTCTATAAGGTGGACCTATTAAGGTGAACCTATTCTATAAGGTGAACCTACTCTATAAGGTGAACCTACTCTGTAAGGTGGGCTTATTAAGGTGGACCTACTCTATAAGGTGAACCTACTCTATAAGGTGGACCTATTCTATAAGGTGGACCTACTCTATAAGGTGGACCGATTAAGGTGAACCTTCTCTATAAGGTGGACCTATTAAGGTGAACCTATTCTATAAGGTGAACCTACTCTATAAGGTGAACCTACTCTGTAAGGTGGGCTTATTAAGGTGGACCTACTCTATAAGGTGAACCTACTCTATAAGGTGGACCTACTCTATAAGGTGGACCTATTCTATAAGGTGAACCTACTCTATAAGGTGGAATTATTAAGGTGGACCTACTCTATAAGGTGAACCTACTCTATAAGGTGGAATTATTAAGGTGGACTTACTAAGGTGGACCTACTCTGTAAGGTGGGCCTCCTCTATAAGGTGGACTTACTAGGGTGGACCTACTCTTTTAGGTTAGACTAGGTTAGAGTAGGTCTATCTTATTAGTTCCACCTTAAAGATGGACCTACATTCTAAGGTGGACCTATTATGGTGGACATACTCTATAAGGTGGACTAACTAATGTGGAACAACTCTATAAGGTGGACCTATTAAAGTGAACCTATTCTATAAGGTGGTCCAACTCCATAACGTGGACCTATTAAGGTGAACCTACTCTATAAGGTGGACTTACTATGGTGGACCTACTCTATAAGGTGGACTTACTATGGTGGACCTACTCTATAAGGTGAACCTACTCTATAAGGTGGACTTATTAAGGTGAACCTACTCTGTAAGGTGGACCTACTCTATAAGGTGGACTTACTAGGGTGGACCTACTCTTTTAGGTTAGACTAGGTTAGAGTAGGTCTACCTTAATAGTTCCACCTTAAAGATGGACCTACTTTCTAAGGTGGACCTATTAAGGTGGACATACTCTATAAGGAGGACTTACTAATGTGGAACAACTCCATAAGGTGGACCTATTAAGGTGGACCAACTCTATAAGATGGACCTATTAAGGTGGACCTACTCTATAAGGTGGACTTACTAAAGTGGACCTACTCTATAAGGTGGACCAACTCCATAACGTGGACCTATTAAGGTGGACCTACTCTATAAGGTGAACCTACTCTATAAGGTGGACTTATTAAGGTGGACCTACTCTATAAGGTGGACCTACTCTATAATGTGGACTTACTCTTTAAAGTTAGACTAGGTTAGAGTAGGTCCACCTTAATAGCTCCACCTTAAAGATGGAGCTACTTTCTAAGGAGGACCTAATTTTTATGGTGGGCCTATAATTTAGGTTGGATCTTCTCTTTAAGACGGATCTACTACTTAAGATGGAATTTTTTCTTTGAGGTATTGAAACAGCTGTTACCTTGTGGTCAGTTGACAGGTTCCTCTCTTATTAAGGTGGAGCGCCACCTTTCAGGACTTACCGGCAGCGCGGCTATGTTTGGGTGTATTGTGGGTATTTTTGCTTCCTTAAACCAACACCCGTGACTATTTTTAATACGGGACTGTTTTCTCTTGGTTAGCGCCTCATCTCTGTATCTCCTTATAAGATGCCTCTTCAGCGTCTAGCGCCCCCTCCCTCTCCCGCCTCTCCGTCTTTATTCCATCCACATAAGAAATCCATGAATGGAGGGTTTGTTCTAAAATCAGATGTGGAGAATATTAATCTAATGATGGAATGAGAGCGGAGGTGCTCCGAGGAGCTGGAGTGGGGGTGCAACGGGACACAGAGATGGGAAGGTGGCATCTTGGTGACTCTATTGAAAGAAGAAGACAACGGGCAAGATGGGTGGGGGGAGCGGTTCGAAGGGGGGTCTTAAGACCCTGATAATTTCTCCAGTAAACAAGCTGAAAACTTTCTTCTTTAGGTCTAGTGCCAAGACAAATCTCTGTGCCCCAAGCACGTTGCTGGCACTGCAATGATCTTCATTGAGTCGTGTCTGGAGTTGGCAGGGGCGAGAGCGGCACGACATTGTGCCTTCACCCTGAGCGGTGATGCTTTTTGGCGCTGTGACACAAGAGGTCAGAAAGCGCTTTTTTTTTCACAGCTTTGAGAGGCAGAACTTCTCCGCTGCCAACGACTGTGGGGACAGGATCACATTAGACCATCGGTAATTAGCTAAATTCTTCTTAAAGGAAACCCGTTACTGGGTCCCTTTATATTAGGACGTCCATCTTACAGAACCCTGAATAATGCCGAAATACAGGGTGCTAATTGCTCCCAATGTGCCAGTCAGTTCCTGGTGCAACTTCGTCTTGTATCGGAAAGATGGGTACATCTGTCTTACAGTTTTGAGGAACGTTCTTGAGATCTTTTGTTGACTCTTGGATGGTTTAAAGATCTTCACAGTTAGTAACTACCTGTTTCTCGAAGCAACGTTGACATTGACCAATGGCCCCCACTACTACCTTGGGTTCCACCATAGCTGATCTTCTTGTCTTCTCAACCATTGAGTTGCTTAAATTCTTCTCTCTCGAGGACTCCAGGATGATGTAGAAGCTTGGAGATGTTGACCTTTCTAAATAGAAGGTAAGAATTGAAATCTACTCCCCTCTTCTTCTCGAAAGACGTTCTGGACATACAACGGTTCTCATGGCTCATTGATGTTGAAGGAAGATTCTTTATCATTCTGAATACATCCAAAAGACGGCAAGAATGTAGGTGGATACACGGCAAAGCTATGGGAAACCATAGTGGACCACCGACCATGCCTGATCTTGTCATCTATCATCTTCGTCTTCTGTTTTTTGGTTACAGAAAGGTTCCTGGTTGGTGACCCTCGTCCATGACAACCTCCAAACAAAGGCCATGGTCTTTTGCATTGCCTGAAGCTTCACAAAGAATGGTGAAGGTGGTTGATTAGGTCCCCATTAGATTTCGTTGAAGTTCTTCATGAGATCATAGATGATCTTTTTGGTTCTACTGCCAGTGTTGACTTTAGTAAAAGGATCTTCCTTTAGGTAAAGTCTTTAGTTGATGAGGAACTGATTTCCTCGCAGGATATGGAGGTGAATCCCCAATTGATAGACTTGCCAAATCTACCTGTAAGACAAGCTACCTATAATCTAACACCGCCCTGGTGTGCAAATTCTAAGGTTTCCCCGAGATATTCCCTAGAGCCTACTACAAGGCAGCATGGATTTGGATGCTTCAGGACCCAAGATGCAATGCCGGAACAAAGTGCTAGAGAATAGAATCACCAAAACGAGAACATAGAGCCAGAATACAAATGTAATCACAGGCAAGTGATAAATCTCAATGCCAGGTTTACATACCCCGCCTCAGCTCAAGGCTGGGCAATGAGGCAGCACTCTGGCACCTCAGCTCAAAATTCTGACTGACTGAGCCGACCCTGCCACAGTTTGACTGCTACACATGGCAGCCTTAAAGTAATGGTTGTGAGCAGTGCTGCATTGAAGGGAACGATGCAAGTAGGAGGGGCCATTTCTTAATGTTATGGTGCCAAGTTTTGGATAATACTGCCAGATGGTGCTAAAATCTGGTTATCATGAGATCTCACTGATCTGCTGTTACTCAGTAGTATCATAGTATTGCCAGTTAAATCTCATTAATTGTGACTTTTTGAGTGTCCCATGTATACTTTACCAAAGAGAACATCAGTTAACGGTATGATTTCTTGCAAATGATATGTCGGAATAGAACTTCCAATGAATGCAGGTGCTCCTACAGTAAGCCAGTCCTGATGATCAAGTGGCTGCGCTACATTGGTGGTACCATGAGTTCTGATTTCAGGACATCATATTGGTTGTGCAATTGTAATGTAACCCTAATAACACCTACCTGCTCCACCCGAATCTCATAATCCTTATTCACCTTCTTCCCTCTGAAATATTTGGCCCTGAAAGAAAAGGAAATAACAGATAAATATCACATGGTATCAGCTGTGATGGAAGACGCGGAGTCATATGTAACTGGATAACTACAGGACCACACAGTGATACATATTATATGCTTATACATAGGGGGAAGTATTATAGTAGTTATATTCTAATTCATAGGGGCAGTATTATAGTAGTTATATTCTTGTACATAGGAGTAGTATTATAGTAGTTATATTCTTGTACATAGGGGTAGTATTATAGTAGTTATATTCTTGTACATAGGAGGTAGTATTATAGTAGTTATATTCTTGTACATAGGAGGTAGTATTATAGTAGTTATATTCTTGTATATAGGAGCAGTATTATAGTAGTTATATTCTTGTATATAGGAGGCAGTATTATAGTAGTTATATTCTTGTACATAGGTGTAGTATTATAGTAGTTATATTCTTGTATATAGGAGCAGTATTATAGTAGTTATATTCTTGTACATAGGGGGCAGTATTATAGTAGTTATATTCTTGTACATAGGAGTAGTATTACAGTAGTTATATTTTTGTACATAGGAATAGTATTATAGTAGTTATATTCTTGTACATAGGAGTAGTATTATAGTAGTTATATTCTTGTACATAGGAGTAGTATTATAGTAGTTATATTCTTGTACATAGGAGCAGTATTATAGTAGTTCTATTCTTGTACATAGGAGTAGTATTATAGTAGTTATATTCTTGTACATAGGAGCAGTATTATAGCAGTTATATTCTTGTATATAGGGGCAGTATTATAGTAGTTATATTCTTGTATATAGGAGTAGTATTATAGTAGTTATATTCTTGTACATAGGAGTAGTATTATAGTAGTTATATTCTTGTACATAGGAGTAGTAATATAGTAGTTATATTCTTGTACATAGGAGCAGTATTATAGTAGTTATATTCTTGTACATAGGAGGTAGTATTATAGTTATATTCTTGTACATAGGAGCAGTATTATAGTAGTTATATTCTTGTATATAGGAGCAGTATGATAGTAGTTATATTCTTGTACATAGGAGTAGTATTATAGTAGTTATATTCTTGTACATAGGAGTAGTATTATAGTAGTTATATTCTTGTACATAGGAGCAGTATTATAGTAGTTATATTCTTGTACATGGGAGCAGTATTATAGTAGTTATATTCTTGTACATAGGAGTAGTATTATAGTAGTTATATTCTTGTACATAGGAGTAGTATTATAATAGTTATATTCTTGTACATAGGAGTAGTATTATAGTAGTTATATTCTTGTACATAGGGAGTAGTATTATAGTAGTTATATTCTTATACATAGGAGCAGTATTATAGTAGTTATATTCTTGTACATAGGAGCAGTATTATAGTAGTTATATTCTTGTACATAGGTGCGGTATTATAGTAGTTATATTCTTGTACATAGGAGCAGTATTATAGAAGTTATATTCTGGTACATAGGAGCAGTATTATAGTAGTTATATTCTTATACATAGGAGCAGTATTATAGTAGTTATATTCTTGTACATAGGAGTAGTATTATAGTAGTTATATTCTTGTACATAGGAGTAGTATTATAGTAGTTATATTCTTGTATATAGGAGTAGTATTATAGTAGTTATATTCTTGTACATAGGAGCAGTATTATAGTAGTTATATTCTTGTACATAGGAGTAGTATTATAGTAGTTATATTCTTGTACATAGGAGTAGTATTATAGTAGTTATATTCTTGTACATAGGAGCAGTATTATAGTAGTTATATTCTTGTACATAGGAGTAGTATTATAGTAGTTATATTCTTGTACATAGGAGCAGTATTATAGTAGTTATATTCTTGTACATAGGAGCAGTATTATAGTAGTTATATTCTTGTACATAGGAGTAGTATTATAGTAGTTATATTCTTGTACATAGGAGTAGTATTATAGTAGTTATATTCTTGTACATAGGAGTAGTATTATAGTAGTTATATTCTTGTACATAGAAGGTAGTATTATAGTAGTTATATTCTTGTACATAGGAGTAGTATTGTAGTAGCTATATTCTTGTACATGGGAGCAGTATTATAGTAGTTATATTCTTGTACATAGGAGTAGTATTATAGTAGTTATATTCTTGTACATGGGAGCAGTATTATAGTAGTTATATTCTTGTACATAGGAGTAGTATTATAGTAGTTATATTCTTGTACATAGGAGCAGTATTATAGTAGTTATATTCTTGTACATGGGAGCAGTATTATAGTAGTTATATTCTTGTACATAGGAGGTAGTATTATAGTAGTTATATTCTTGTACATAGGAGTAGTATTATAGTAGTTATATTCTTGTACATAGAAGGTAGTATTATAGTAGTTATATTCTTGTACATAGGAGTAGTATTGTAGTAGCTATATTCTTGTACATAGGAGCAGTATTATAGTAGTTATACTCTTGTACATAGGGGCAGTATTATAGTAGTTATATTCTTGTACATAGGAGCAGTATTATAGTAGTTATATTCTTGTACATAGGAGCAGTATTATAGTAGTTATATTCTTGTACATAGGAACAGTATTATAGTAGTTATATTCTTGTACATAGGAGCAGTATTATAGTAGTTATATTCTTGTACATAGGAGCAGTATTATAGTAGTTATATTCTTGTACATAGGAGTAGTATTATAATAGTTATATTCTTGTACATAGGAGTAGTATTATAGTAGTTATATTCTTGTACATAGGAGGTAGTATTGTAGTAGCTATATTCTTGTACATAGGAGCAGTATTATAGTAGTTATACTCTTGTACATAGGGGCAGTATTATAGTATATTATAGTGTATATAGAGTTTTTGGAGTACTTGTAGTCTCAGTAAATATGTCTCTCTATACACAGCGATCTCGGCCTAATGACCAGTAATTTTTGCTCCTGTTACATAATTTATAATTGTTGTGCTAGGTTCAGGTTTCTGCTCTTTGATGCCACTAGGGGGCCTCCCATGCTATGACTTACATCAGACAATGCTCACTCTGTTATTGCAGTGAGTAATCGGCTGGACATATTTGAAACACAAGCCCTTGGACTAGTATAATATTCATAGACTTAGGTCGCATAAACACTTGGCGGAAAAATACAATCCTACAACAGATTCTTGAATGTTTTGTAAAGGAAAGCATTTCCATGTTCCCAGCAGAACACCCATGGCTGCCGAGATCTGGACTTTGCCTTCTGTGGGGGGTAGATCTTGGGATCACTCTGAGCATATGAAACACGTCAGTGGTTACAATACTCGGCCTCATTCCACAGACTTACTAAAAACAAGTGTTGAGTATTAGGAGAGACACTATACAGAAAAGATGAAAAATTACTAATGTGGCAGCTCCACCTAGTGGCCAAATAATCATTAAAATGTTGTTTCGCGTAAAATTAGATGACTTGTCTTTATGGTGATGTCATATCACATCAATCCAAGCATGCTGTGGTGGACATAATATCACTCTGGCACACAGAAATTGGACAATTCTTGTACATGACATCATCACGTGCATCACATCACATACAGTCACATGACATCATCGGTGACATCACTAGACACAAGTTGGATCACTGGGCGCAGGGGTGAAGCAAACGTTTTGTTGGAGAACCAAATATTTTACAAACACAATCACTTACGATGGTGAAAAATCCCTTTAAGGAAGACCTTTCACCACCTTCACCCTCTTTGCATTCTTCAATAGCCGTCCCTTCACTGATCCTGGCACAGTTGGAATTTTTTCTCTAGCCCCGACCATTCCTGAGCAATTGTTGCTGTAAGTTTCAGCACCCATATGTCAGTTAGGCTCTCTACTGTAAAGTGGGCGGTGCTGAGCTGGAGAAGATAGTCTGAGACCCGCCCACCAAACAGTACAGGGCCAATTTAGCATCATGAGTGCTAAAACTTTTGGAACTGATTGCTCAGGAATGGTGGGGGCTAGAGAAAAAATTCCAACGGCGTTGGAATCAGTGGAGCGGTGACTATTGAAGGGTGGAAAGAGGGATTCTCTTTAAGTCATGAATTATTCTCCAGTCACATCCAAAGCTACATTATGAATGATCTCCTGCTTTTACTATTTTTTGGGGCAACTACAAGTCTCCAAATCTCAGTCCTGCTGGTAATATTAGTCCTGCTGCACATCAATTTGCTACATTTACACCCTTTTTTTTCAGTAATTTGCATATATAAGGTGTTAAATCGATAAATCCCTCTTGAATAAGATTCCCATCTCTTCCTCAGAAAGGGTCGGAGACATTCTCCCATGGGAATAAGTAGGATTCTTTTCTTTTGTGCCCTGATTTATTTTGGCTGGGGATTCCACGGCTTCTTCTCCCAGCGTAGACCCTGCTGTGTATGTAGATCATGTCCACTGACAACCCCGGATTAATCCAGAGATACGACACGTCCGGACAGCGTCTGCGGTAATAGAATGACCCAGCGCTTGTGAAATGTGTCGCCCACTGCGAGCGTCCCCCGCCATCACAGGCTGGAAGATCCGGGGGGACAAGGCTCTACTGTATGCCGGTATTGTGTGCAGATAATGATGGCAGCCAGGGGGCACACTGCCTGCTGGGAGATGGCGAGCAAAGATGGAAAAATGTTCACAGCATCTCACACCAGGGGCCCGGACCTCATCTCCACCATCACCGGGATCACTGACTTTCAGTCGCAACTACATTCTCATATGGAGCCGTAATAATGTGCAGAAATAGCGATTCCATTTACCGAAAATGTGGAGGGATTCCATTGTAACCAATATTAAGATCGTGTTCACACCATGTTTGGTGCTACAGAATAAAAGGAAAGAGCTATCAAGCTCCTCGGTGACCCACATACTCACGTTTCCCCATCTTGTATTTCCCCCTGAACCTCTGTAGGTGCAAAGTATTAAGCTTTGGGCCCCAATTCAATAATGTCTGGTCTGTGGTCTGGTCCAGAGGAGTCTGGTCTAGAGTGGGTCCATTATGGGGTCTATTCTGGGGTCTGAAGACAAAGAGTTTGATCTGGAGTCTGTTTCAAGGGTGGGTCTGTTCTGGGCTCTGGTCAGGAAGAGTCTGGTCTAGGGTTGTAGATGAGGTGTCTCTTCTAGAGTCTGTTTACATGGTGGGTCTGGTCAGGAAGAGTCTGATCTAGGGTTGTAGATGAGGTGTCTCTTCTAGAGTCTGTTTACATAGTGGGTCTGGGCAGGAGGAGTCTGGTTTGGGGTTCTGAAGATGAGGAGTGTGATCTGGAGAAGGTTTAAAGGGTAGGTCCAGACTAGAGGCTGGTCAGGAGGAGTTTGGTCTGTGGTATGGTCAGTAGGAGTCTGGCTTTGGGTCTACAGAACAGCAGTCTGGTCTGGGATCTGTTTTAAGGATGGGTCTGGTCTGTGTATGGTCAGGATTCTGGTCATGGGTCTACAGATGAAGAGTCTGGTCTGGATTTTTTTTCAAGGGTGGTTCTGGTCAGCAGGAGTCTGGTCTAGGGTATGTAGAAGAGGGGTCTCTACTAGAGTCTGTTTACATGGTAGATCTCATCTGGAGGCATCTGGATTGGATTGTGGAGATGAGGAGTTTGATTTGGAGTCTCTTTCAAGGGTACGGTCTGTGGTACGGTCAGGAGGAGTCTGGCCATGGGTCTACAGATGCAGAGTCTGGTCAGGGATCTGGTCTTGGGTATGGTCAGAAGGAGTCTAGCCTGCAGTCAGGTCACGAGGAGCCTGGTCTGGAGTCTCAAGATGCAGAGTGTGATCTGGAGTCTGTTTTAAGGGTGCGTCTGGTCTGGGGTCTGGTCAGGTGGAGTCTGGTCTGCGGTGCGGAAGAGTCTGGTCTTTGGTTTATAGATATGGAGTCTGGTCTGGAGTCTATAAACTAGGTAGGTCTGGTCGAGTGTATATGTACAAGGGAGGTC
Organism: Leptodactylus fuscus; assembly: GCF_031893055.1. Lineage (NCBI taxonomy): Eukaryota > Metazoa > Chordata > Amphibia > Anura > Leptodactylidae > Leptodactylus > Leptodactylus fuscus. Next base: position 213,547,058 of record NC_134269.1, on the reverse strand, counting down.
TCGTCTAGGGTTTGTATACTAAGTGTCTATATCTTTACTTAGGGGGTCTCTATTCATTTCGGGGTGTGCTGAAGGGCGTCACACATACTATTTAGGATTCCAATTTGTCCTATAGAAATGTTATGGGGTACACAATTGTATGTACTCTATGAGCACGTTCACTGATGCACATTTGCACACGATTCACACGTTTCACCCTACGTGCACAGACACAGGACCCTTTAAGAACTCTTATCAGTACAACAGTGACACCTAGTGTCAAAATCTCCAATTACAGCAAATCTTCAAAACCAGGCCAATTTGCCCATCGTATCCGTCATGGGGGCTAGGGGATGGCCAGTCATACTGTATATATTAGGGTATATTATACTAAATAGAACCTACTTGTGCCGTATATAGTATCTACATAATAATACCAATCACATAGAAGTGCTGTATAGTGCTAACATAATATTACTATATACTGCATAAATAATACCGCCATATAGTAAGCATGTAACAGTTTGAGATAGAGCCCAACTAATGATACCATACATATAACATATAAAAGTATCATAAAGTATATACATAACAATGCCAAAAGCGCCCACCTAATACCGCCATAGATTGCTTTACCTACGTACAATAATAGTGCCATTAAGTGAGCACATACTGTTCCTAATACTGCCATATAGTGTGTGCATTCAAGTGTCAAATAGTTGAAACATTATAATGCATGTAGTGCCCATCTAATAGTGCCATATAGTAGTGTTGCAATTACATAATAGTGCCATATAGTAGTGTTGCAATTACATAATAGTGCCATATAGTAGTGTTGCAATTACATAATAGTGCCATATAGTGAAAAATATAATACTGCATAGTGTAAACCCAAAAAATTATTGCCATATAGAACCTTATAGAGCTATAGATATGGATTATCACATGATGGTGCAATAGCGGTGTATTTACTTACCAATCTGTATGTGCATCATCAATGACCAAGAGAATCTTGGGCTTCAGGACCACAGGAGGGGCAGGAGGACCGGTCTGCTCCACAAGGCCCGCAGCAGCTTGGGTGGTCTGCTTTACTGCATTAGTGATAGAGCTGAAGAGGCTGGAGCCAGATGTGGAGGAAGCGGGGACCTGCTGAGGGGGCTGCTGCTTCCTCTCCAGTGCCGGAGATACCGGGGAGCTGGTGGAGTTGTCAGGTCGCTGGAGATCCATCATGTAGCCATTGGGTAGGTTAGCCACAAAGCTGCTGTCAGAGAGACGTCTGCGGAGGAAATTCATGGCTGCGGCTCAGTGTGGAGAGTCGATGGCTTGTCAGGCTTGTATTTATAGGATCTTTGTGTTTCTTCTGGCACAACCTTCAGTCTAGGCTGAAAGAAAAGAAAGAAAATATAAATATAATACTGCCCCCCTATGTACAAGAATATAACTACTATAATACTGCCCCCTATGTACAAGAATATAACTACTATAATACTGCTCCTATATACAAGAATATAACTACTATAATACTACTCCTATGTACAAGAATATAACTACTATAATACTGCTCCTATGTACAAGAATATAACTACTATAATACTACTCCTATGTACAAGAATATAACTACTATAATACTGCTCCTATGTACAAGAATATAACTACTATAATACTACCTCCTATGTACAAGAATATAACTACTATAATACTACTTCTATGTACAAGAATATAACTACTATAATACTACTCCTATGTACAAGAATATAACTACTATAATACTACTCCTATGTACAAGAATATAACTACTATAATACTGCTCCTATGTACAAGAATATAACTACTATAATACTACTTCTATGTACAAGAATATAACTACTATAATACTACTCCTATGTACAAGAATATAACTACTATAATACTACTCCTATGTACAAGAATATAACTACTATAATACTACCTCCTATGTACAAGAATATAACTACTGTAATACTGCTCCTATGTACAAGAATATAACTACTATAATACTGCTCCTATATACAAGAATATAACTACTATATTACTACTCCTATGTACAAGAATATAACTACTATAATACTGCTCCTATATACAAGAATATAACTACTATAATACTGCCCCTATGTACAAGAATATAACTACTGTAATACTGCTCCTATGTACAAGAATATAACTACTATAATACTGCTCCTATATACAAGAATATAACTACTATATTACTACTCCTATGTACAAGAATATAACTACTATAATACTACTCCTATGTACAGGAATATAACTACTATAATACTACTCCTATGTACAAGAATATAACTACTGTAATACTGCTCCTATGTACAAGAATATAACTACTATAATACTACTCCTATGTACAGGAATATAACTACTATAATACTACTCCTATGTACAAGAATATAACTACCATAATACTACTCCTATGTACAAGAATATAACTACTATAATACTGCTCCTATGTACAAGAATATAACTACCATAATACTACTCCTATGTACAAGAACATAACTACTATAATACTACCTCCTATGTACAAGAATATAACTACTATAATACTACTCCTATGTACAAGAATATAACTACTATAATACTGCTCCTATGTACAAGAATATAACTACTATAATACTACTCCTATGTACAAGAATATAACTACTATAATACTACTCCTATGTACAAGACTATAACTACTATAATACTGCTCCTATGTACAAGAATATAAGTACTATAATACTACTCCAATGTACAAGAATATAAGTACTATAATACTACCTCCTATGTACAAGAATATAACTACTATAATACTGCTCCAATGTACAAGAATATAACTACTATAATACTACTCCTATGTACAAGACTATAACTACTATAATACTGCACCTATGTACAAGAATATAACTACTATAATACTACTCCTATGTACAAGAATATAACTACTATAATACTGCTCCTATGTACAAGAATATAACTACTATAATACTACCTCCTATGTACAAGAATATAAGTACTATAATACTACTCCAATGTACAAGAATATAAGTACTATAATACTACTCCTATGTACAAGAATATAACTACTATAATACTGCTCCAATGTACAAGAATATAACTACTATAATACTACTCCTATGTACAAGACTATAACTACTATAATACTGCACCTATGTACAAGAATATAACTACTATAATACTACTCCTATGTACAAGAATATAACTACTATAATACTGCTCCTATGTACAAGAATATAACTACTATAATACTACCTCCTATGTACAAGAACATAACTACTATAATACTACTCCTATGTACAAGAATATAACTACTATAATACTGCTCCTATGTACAAGAATATAACTACTATAATACTGCTCCTATGTACAAGAATATAACTACTATAATACTACTCCTATGTACAAGAATATAACTACTATAATACTACTCCTATGTACAAGAATATAACTACTATAATACTACTCCTATGTACAAGAATATAACTACTATAATACTACCTACTATGTACAAGAATATAACTACTATAATACTACCTCCTATGTACAAGAATATAACTACTATAATACTACTCCTATGTACAAGAATATAACTACTATAATACTGCTCCTATGTACAAGAATATAACTACTATAATACTACTCCTATGTACAAGAATATAACTACAATAATACTGCCACCTATGTATAAGAACATTACAATCTTTGGCAGTATTACATGTAGTATGGCTTGCAGTCAGTATCTCGCTTGCATTATTCTATCTCTCTGGTATAACACTCCATTTCCTGAGCAGTATATTGGCAGTATAATAATATCTCTGCTCTCCCTTATATGCACTGATGGCGGATATTACTTTGGTCCATTCTCAGCTATCACGTCCTGCGGTGACACACTGTGCCTGGACTATGTGCGGTATCGGAGCAGTGGAAACATCTTTGTCTAGAGTAATGATGGTTTGCGGTCACAAGGAAGGGGTTAATATCAGGACTCATTAGTTCCTATGGATATAAAGCCTCGTCATTGTTCTGTGATGGTCTAATTGGGTCACTGATACACTGTAACAAACCATCGGCTGTGACAAATCATCCTCACAAAAACTGGTGTTAGATATTACAGCTCAACCTCATCGACGCTAATAGGGCTGATGCGCAATATCAAAATTAAGGAATCGGTCATAATTTTCTAACCCTGTACCGCCCCTTTAAGGAGATCAGGGTCAGAGGATGGACCTTTATCTATTACCTAGTGTGGCTACACAGAACCTCTCTTACCCTGGAGGACTAAATATTACACCTAAACATTACACAGACAGGCAAGTGAATTGGATGGACAACTTGTAATGCTACATTTCACCTGCGGTGGTGCTGTTGGGAAATCGGACACTTTTTACCAGGTGACCTGTTAGATCACGGCTGATCGCTGCAGAATTTAGCAGAAGGACGCCCTGTGGTCATCTTATAATCAGTGGACACTTCTTTCGTGATCATCCTATCATTAGAGGACCCTTCTGACAAAAAGGATTGTCCAAGGTGGAGAACCCCTTTAATTCATTCTTTGCAAATAAAGTGTCCCGTCCCTTTAAGAGATATTTTTTGCTGTAATGGCGGATCAGTTACTGTTGGTTTTATCTCTTGGCTCATATCCGCACATATGCCCAGCAATAACATAATCCGCTGTGACATCTATGTAATCCCTGTATAATAGGATTTTTTTTTTTTTTCCCAAAAAATATCCACTTCCCTTTTCGGGCCATAGGTGGCGCTCTCATAGCAGAAATCTATGTTTTTAGGCTTCGGAGATATCTAATGTCTTCTGGTACGTCTTGGATAAAGGATTTATAGATGCGCCATGAGGGATTGTAGAAGCTAAGGAATTAAAAAAAATAAAATTAAATTTTTTTAAAAAAATTCCGATTTGACCTAATTTTATAAAACTGGTTTCTATCCATCTGCTGGTTACACTGGAGACAGCGGGGAGTGCGGTGTCACTGGGGCAGACGTATACGGTATGTAAATGGCATGTAAGTAGAGTACAGAGTCAGGGGCCGAATCCCTGAGAGATCAATTATACCAGGGGCCCCCGGGCACGGCTCAGTCAGGGGCCCCAGCTCCAATTACTTTCCCAAACACGGCCCCTCCGTCAGATTTTAATGTAATATATACCTTAGTAAGTGCTGTACGCTACACAAGGACTTGTCACTGCGATTTAAAGGAACTAGGCCACACTCCTTAAAGGGATTGTCCATAGTCGTGATTTTATCATCCAAAAAGATGCAAAATTCTGCACAGGTTAATGTTTAATATATCATTATAGCAGACGGGGCTCCGTTTTTCCGATACAGAGCTCCAAATCGCATGTATAGAGATTAAATTGTGATTACATGGAGTCTCCACTAGAGGGAGCTGGATATGCATAGAGTTCAATCATCAGGAAGTGTGCAGTGAGCTCCCCCTGGTGGTGCTGGAGGGAGAAGAGATTTCATTATATTACAGACCTGTTACACCTGTTAAACCAGGGTTTCATGTATAGCCTTTTTGTATCACTCAGCTTTCCCGAGCTTCTGAATGGACAGTTTGCTTATTTATGTAATGATAAAGAAATAGAACAAGGATCTTGGCACATAAATTAAGAAATTAAACACGTTATCCCTGCAGGATTCGGGGAAAGATGAGTCAGTTATAAAAACATCAGCACTTATTAGGAAAAAAATGGCGGCATCAGAACCTAATGATATAGTGAAGACCTGTTCATGGTCCTTAAAGGGAATGTCCACCTTTTTGGTTTATTGATCAAAATATGTCCATAATGCTGCAGGGATTAATTTTTAATATATCAATATATCAGGCGGGGCTCCATTTTTCTGATACAGAGCTCCAAACCCTCTGCATAAAGATAAAACTGTGACTACATGGAGTCCCCACTAGAGGGAGCTCACTGCATACTGGATTTACATAGAACTCAATAGATAGTAAGTATGCAGTAAGCTCCCTCTAGTGGTGGCTGCAGGGAAAAGAGATGTTACTTCTTCCTCTGCTCAATGGCAGTTTGAATGGAAAGTCTGTCTATTAATATTATGATATAGAAATGAAAACGAGGAACATTTGCCTTTGAGGATTCTGGGAAAGATGGATGACAATATAAAAGCGTCATCTACATGTATCTGTTAGGCTCTGTTCACACCTGTGATATTGGCAGGGGAACCAGCGGCCTGAAACAGATATCACTAAGAAACACAGTAAGGGTTAAAGAGCAAGGGTTTTCCTCAGCGCCTGAAGACGTCTAGAAGGAATGATGGAGGAGCTGCACCCAAGGCCTGACAGGAACCTCTGCTGCTGTCACTGTGATGGCGGCCGGGCTGGCGCGGCTGTGTGGGCGTCCTGTCAGCTCTCGTCAGCCGCCTCCTCTCCTCACAGCTCCAGCCAAGGGAGGATTCTGCATCAAGACTGCATGGCGGGGGAAAGTACTGCAGTGCCAGCTCTGTGCCCGGCCGGTGACAGCGCCACAGATGACCGACAGATGGCACTACAAGTCACAGCGGAGGCAAAAAGTCTAAAAAAGCTCAGGGTATGACATAGGAATAAGGGGCGAATGGAGGAGAGACAAGATGGTAAGAACCTCCACCCCGCCATCACCTACCCTGCTCCATATAGCAGTATTATATGCTGTATTTCGGCACTTTAAGAGTATTATATGAGCACTATATGGCAGTACTATGTAGGCACCCTATAGCAGTATCATGTGGGATATGATTGTATGACACCGTATTGCGGTATTAAGTGGCTTCCCTATTTTGGCACTTTACTATAGTAAGTAGTACATTGGCACTATATGGCAGTACTATATACGCACCCTATAGCAGTATCATGTGGGATATGATTGTATGACACCGTATCGCGGTATTAAGTGGCTTCCCTGTTTTGGCACTTTACTATAGTAAGTATTACATTGGCACTATATGGCAGTACTATATAGGCACTCTATAGCAGTATCATGAGGGATATGATTGTATGACACCGTATAACGGTATTAAGTGGTTTCTGTATTTCGGCATTTTACTACAGTATGAGCACTATATGGCAGTATTATATAGTGTGGTTACTTAGTTAGTGATTTGATGGTATAACACCGTATTGCGGGAATTAAGTGCGTGTGGTATTTTTGTATTTTACTATAGTATCACATGAGCACTATATGGCAGTACAATGTACGCACTCTATAGTCAATTAGTGATTTGATATTAGAACACCATATTGTGGTATTAAGTGGGAGCTGAAGTTTGGCACATTGCCGTAGTATACATTAGCACTGAATGGCGGAACTATATAGGCACTCTATAGCAGTGTCATGTGGGATATGGTTGTATGACAATGTATTGCGGTATTAAGTGGATGATGTATTTTGGCATTTTACTACAGTATGAGCACTATATGGCAGTATTATATAGGGTGGTTAGTTAATTATTTGATTGTATAACACCATATTGCGGGAATTAAGTGCTTGCTGTATTTTTGTATTTTACTATAGTATCACATGAGTACTATATGGCAGTACAATGTACGCACTCTATAGTCAATTAGTGATCTGATTGTATAACACCATATTGCGGTATTAAGTTGGAGCTGAATATTGGCACATTGCCATAGTATACATTATCACTGTATGGCAGTACTATATAGGCACTCTTTAGCAAAATTATATGGCTGCTGTTAATTAGGGATTTGATTGTATGACACCATATAGCGGTACTACTATTACACAAGCACTGTATGGCGGTATTATTTCCGTATTTTTTTTATATTGTTGTGTTACCTAAATGCTTCTAATTTATTCTGACTCGTTTTAGGTTACAGTTTATATAAAGATCTCTCCCGGCTTCATAGATTTGTCTATCCGCAATGGCGGGGAATCCCTGAGCGCAGTGCAGAACGCCGGCGGTGTAATTGAAGCTGACAGTGGCGGGAGGTCGGCCGGCGTCCATTCATGCAGATACATGTCTCCAGGAGAATAGGATCAATAACAAGATAATTGGCTGAAATTCTGGGCACGGCAGGAAAAGGCGGCCGCGCTTAATAGATAGGATTATGGCCGTATGTGAGGCGGGGGTGGGGGGATTAACTCTTAGACTGCCAGGACATCTGTAATATCACATTATATCCCCCTCCAGCTGCTCTGTCTGTGTAACTTTCATATACGTTATATATTTCTAGACCTCCGCTAATGCACCAGGAAGATCAGGATGAGCCGTTATATTACATTTCCTTATATCCACCCATTACCTGTATACATACGGTGCAGTATTGGCGACACTGACAATGAGTTGCCGGGGCAGTGACAAGGAACCCCTACAAGGTCATTCATTATGGTACGTTCCGGTCAGTAAACACAGACATGTTGATAGATTAGCATTGCGTTAGGGGGTCCAATACTTATGCAATTCCCTAAATCAGCCATTGACAGATATCCAATTTCTTGAAATTTTACTTATCTATTAAATGGGACATAAATCCGATCCTGGAAATGAGAAAAATCCATTGGGAAGGCGAAAAACCAAAGAAGAGGAAAATCCAATCGGCTTAATGGCTGCCATTTCATTACCGCCAGGTAGAGGGGGCCGAGAATTGCTCCGTAATTGCCCCTCCATGGGCCGTAAACCGGCCACACAAGGAGACTGTACCTACCACTAGGTCCAATATCTATACAGCAGCCCCATGCAAAAGTATTCACGCCCTTCTAGATTGTCAGCCACAGACTTGACAGGGTCCTTGTAATTGGTGGTCAATGGTCACAATGATATATATATCCCCTGCTATATCCCAGCAATGACTTACCGCCCCCGCTGCGCTCATGACTCACGCGTCTGTACGGATCCTGCACAATATTAATGATGCAACTATTTCCCATTTTTTTCCTGAGCTCAGCGATAGACCTGAGAATTCTGGAGTTAACGGAGTATATTAGTAATGGAGGAATCCCCCGGGATCGGCGAGCACTACCGCTGCGTGCAGCTACTATATATTATACTGTAAGACACTGCTAAATGGTGACTAGTGATCCTGAACCAGGAGACGGACTAGAAGAACATCTTACATACAGAAGGATGGAGCTAAGTAAGGAGGAAGGAGAAAACAATGGTGGGAGATGTAGTGGTTACTTAATTGGAGAAAACAATCAATACATTTCCATTATCATAATGAACATCACACACATCATGGAGTAACAATATAAGAAATATATAACTTACATGGATTACTGTAATAATACTGCTCCTATGTACAAGAATATATCTACTATAATACTACCTCCTATGTACAAGAATATTACTACTATAATACTACTCCTATGTACAAGAATATAACTACTATAATACTACTCCTATGTACAAGAATATAACTACTATAATACTACTCCTATGTACAAGAATATAACTACTATAATACTACCTCCTATGTACAAGAATATAACTACTATAATACTACTCCTATGTACAAGAATATAACTACTATAATACTACTCCTATGTACAAGAATATAACTACTATAATACTGCCCCTATGTACAAGAATATAACTACTATAATACTACTCCTATGTACAAGAATATAACTACTATAATACTGCTCCTATGTACAAGAATATAACTACTATAATACTACTCCTATGTACAAGAATATAACTACTATAATACTACCTCCTATGTACAAGAATATAACTACTATAATACTACCTCCTATGTACAAGAATATAACTACTATAATACTACCTCCTATGTACAAGAATATAACTACTATAATACTACTCCTATGTACAAGAATATAACTACTATAATACTACTCCTATGTACAAGAATATAACTACTATAATACTGCCCCTATGTACAAGAATATAACTACTATAATACTACTCCTATGTACAAGAATATAACTACTATAATACTGCTCCTATGTACAAGAATATAACTACTATAATACTGCTCCTATGTACAAGAATATAACTACTATAATACTACCTCCTATGTACAAGAATATAACTACTATAATACTACTCCTATGTACAAGAATATAACTACTATAATACTACTCCTATGTACAAGAATATAACTACTATAATACTGCTCCTATGTACAAGAATATAACTACTATAATACTACCTCCTATGTACAAGAATATAACTACTATAATACTTGGTGTATATTCTGCTATAATAAATGCCGCCATACTTTTGTATTATTATCTGGTCCTGTATGGTCTTCTATTTTACGCTTTTCCTAGTCCTACTATATACAGTATATACTATAGTATATATTATACGGCTGCTGTTTCCTCCATCTTCATCAGTCATTACTCGGTGCTGTTGGAGTTTCGGCGGGGAGGGCGGGGGTGGGGTTGGGCTGCATTAAATGAAATGGCTTAATGCAGAACAACACGACCACATCATCTCCGCTATCGGTGTAATTGTCCGGCCTTACATGATACACTCCATGTGTTTGCTGCTACTTAAAGGGATATTCCACCTTACTGTATCTACTGATGTATCATAGAGTTGTGGCAGAGGTGAGTATAGATAGACGCGTGTAGTCATAGACCAGTCAGACCAGGATTTCATACATCGAGAATCGTGATGGCTCCCCACATCATCACACCAGCAGGGGGCAGTGTGTCACTCCACAGCAAAGGCAGGATTGAAGCGCTCACCGCGAGGCCTTCATACTCCAACCCGACCATCCTGAGGTCCCAAACAGACCCCGGATCCATCACTATAGACAATACGGCTCCAATCTGTACAGTCAGATGGACATCGCGGCATACGAAGACTACGGAGCCTGGCTGTCAGTGGCAGGACAAGGACAATGGACGCCATGATGCCACCTTTCTCATTGCTAAGTGCCTGGGAATGGTCCAGGTAGAGACAAGGGGGTGTAATGAAGGCGCCCCCAGTGTCTGGATGGTGGACAAGGAAACTGCAGGAGCTGCTTGTGCTTGTCGTGATGACTGTGGCCTGTCGATGGAACCACTGCCGCAACGTCTCTTAATAGCTAGGTCAGAGCTGGGGGGGGGGGGGATTTATCAAAAGCATGATCCAACCCAATGACGCGCCCCCACTTAAAGTCTGTCAAGTGGGCAACATGTCTGAGTGCATTGTCTAGTAGTCAGTGATCTCACGCCAAGAGGTGCACTACTCATAAGTAGCTTCTGAAAGTTTTTTTTTATAGAGCACTTTTATGCCCTCTGGTGGTAAGACGCAGTTTCACACAAGACCACACGTTCTACAGTGATATGACACTTCTATCAGTATATATATATATATATATATATATATATATATATATATATATGTGTGAGCTGGTGTGTGAGCGCTGATGTTTTATTCTATCCGTGCAGAGATCTTCTCGCTGCGTCTCATAAGGACGTGTCATGGCGGGTATGTGCGTCCATTCATCCAGTTTGTACGGCTGGCCGCAGTAGCCTGCGGGGAGATTAGCCTGCGCTTCCCCTGTTCCCTCTGCAGAGCACATGGCACAGAGAAGCGATCCTCAGAATAGCAGCGAGTCCAGATGGCGGTAGACGCGGTACAATGACAGGCAGCACTCTAATACATAGAGCCACAGAGGTGACCCCAATACTGCCCCCTGCTGACCATGTGACGCCACCTACGTTATAGATGTACACCGTCACACAGAGCAACGCTGATATGTGAGGGGCAAGTGATGGAACGCCCTGCCAAAATGGAAAAATTCTTCCTTCCTTAAATACTCTGTGCTGCTGAGGGCACTGCTGTGTCAATGTTCTCCTCTCGATCTCATGATACCGCTCCATCATATACAGCCCTGACCTTATAGGAGAGGACCAGACCCTTCTTCCTCCATAAGATCAACACCCTCATCTTCTGAAATACTCTGTGCTGCTTAAGACTTTGCCTTTTCTCGTCATCCCCCTTCACTTCTAGTAGGTCGTGACATTGCTTCTTCGCCCGTGTAGCCTCATCATTACGAAAAAAAGATGAGTTATTCGTTCCACAAGGTCAACGCGCTTCCCACCTGAAATACTCTGCGCTGCTGTGGGCCTCTTCCAATTGTCCCATAGAGACCGGTCCTGAGTAACTGAATCACAAGTGGACTGGTTACTACCTGCGACAATATCCTCAGCACAATCCTCTCCTGAAAGACTCTGTGCTGCTGTCTTGATTACACCAAGACACATGTCACTACCGGATCTACCTGCTCCTTTACTGAAATCCTCTGTGCTGCTGTTGGCATCAGACGCTCTATCCCTCACAATGAAGTCCATATGGGCAGAAGATGAAGACTGACAACACTGTAGTTAATTTCACAATCTTAAGAGGCAGTCAGATGTCTCCTCGTCTCCTGCAGAGATCTGGAGAGTTTATTAAAGTGAGACATTTCATTGCGTCTTCAGTGAAGCGAGACGTCTTGAATTGGTGCCCGGGTGCATTGTGGGTAGCCTGTCAGCCGAGCCGCTCTCTGCATTAGCGCTGAGACCCCCCTCGGTCATATCAGCCATTAGCTCCCTTTCTATATAGAATTACCCAGCAGACCCCGGGATATCGCCCGTTCTGGGCATCAGTCTTGTCTGCATTAAGTAACTTGACGTCTATCAGCAGAAATCCCGCTGGTATTAAAGGGAGTGTCACCAGATCCCCAACTTATCACACCAGCCGCGTAGATAGATGGGTTAGGGTCACCTGAATCAAACGCTGTTTTCCCCTCGTGAATCGCTGCCTCCGTTATCGAAATATTGCCATTTCTTTAATACGTAAATGAGCTCTTTGCAGCAATGGCGGCGCCCTTGTTACTTCAAAGAGCTCATTTGCATATTGACAAAACAGCGATATTTCAGCAATGGGGACAGCGATTCACAAAGGGAAAACATTGTATGACAAAGGTGACCCCCACCTATCTAGGTACAGGGCCGAGGGGGATGTGCTGGGGTCTGGTGACAATCCCTTTAAGGGACCTGACTCATTTCAGATTTCGGACGCCTCCTATAGGCGGTATTAGGCCTCGCACATCTCATAGTATAAGGTTAACCTAAGACCTACGTCCTGGTTCACATTCAGCTATGAAGGACAATAGTGTGTCTGCTGGAAACAATGGGGCAGACTGGTGTACGAAACCTGATAATGGCCCCGACAGGCACGAGGCCGCCCGGACTTATACAGAGGCTCCCGCTGCTTCATAAATTAGGTAGAGAACTGGCAAAGGAACCCAGACACCGGCATAGATAATACCGACGTGAGTTATGATAACTGTGCTGGGCCAAGGAGTCTCTACCACGTCCTACTACACTGTCTGCTCTGCTACACCAGAGACTGTTCGAAGGACCATAAGGGGGACATTACATTCTGTGGGGATCCCAATGGGGACATTATATTGTGTAGGGATAACAAGGGGGACACTATACTGTGTAGGGATTACAAAGGGGGCATTACACTGTACGAGGACCACAAGGGGTGCATTATACTGTGCGAGGACCACAAGGGGTACATTATACTGTACGAGGACCACAAGGGGGGCATTATACTGTGCGAGGACCACAAGGAGGGCATTATACTGTGCAAGGACCACAAGGGGGGCATTATACTGTGCGAAGGACCACAAGGGGGGCATTATACTGTGCGAGGACCACAAGGGGTGCATTATACTGTGAGAACCACAAGGGGTGCATTATACTGTGTGGGGACCACAAGGGGTGCATTATACTGTGCGAGGACCACAAGGGGGGCATTATACTGTGTGAGGACCACAAGGGGGGCATTATACTGTATGAGAACCACAAGGGGGGCATTATACTGTATGAGGACCACAAGGGGGCATTATACTGTGCGGGGACCACAAGGGGGGCATTATACTGTGCGAGGACCACAAGGGGGGCATTATACTGTGCGAGAACCACAAGGGGGGTATTACACTGTATGAGGACCACAAGGGGTGCATTATACTGTGCGAGGACCACAAGGGGGGCATTATACTGTACGAGAACCACAAGGGGGGCATTATACTGTATGAGGACCACAAGGGGTGCATTATACTGTGCGGGGACCACAAGGGGGGCATTATACTGTGCGAGGACCACAAGGGGGGTATTATACTGTATGAGGACCACAAGGGGTGCATTATACTGTGCGAGGACCACAAGGGGTGCATTATACTGTGCGGGGACCACAAGGTGTGCATTATACTGTGCGAGGACCACAAGGGGGGCACTATACTGTTCGAGGACCACAAGGGGTGCATTATACTGTGCCAGCACCACAAGGGGTGCATTACAATGTGTGAGGACCACAAGGGGGACATTACAATGTGCGAGGACCACAAGGGGGACATTACAATGTGCGAGGACCACAAGGGGTACATTATACTGTGCGAGGACCACAAGGGGTGCATTACAATGTGTGAGGACCACAAGGGGGACATTACAATGTGCGAGGACCACAAGGGGGGCATTACACTGTGCGAGGATCACAAGTGCGACACTATGTTGTGTAGGCATTACAAGGTGGACATTATACTGTGCGAGAACCAAAAGCAGCACTGCGTGGGGGCCATAAGGGAGACATTAGACTATATCATGGGCCATTAAACGAGTCATTAAAATTTGAAACTATATCAGCAAATTTTGGAAAGTCGGTAACTATACATGTGCCTATTTTTCTTTTAAGGGGGCATTCACACGGAGTAACGCCGGGCGTGTATCACAGCCGTACACGCCGGCATTATGGCAGACTGCCGAATACTTCCCATTCACTTCAATGGGAGCACTTGTAAACGCCGCTGTTACGAGCGCTCCCATTGAAGTGAATGGGAAGTGTTTGGCAGTCTGCCGTAACGCCGGCGTGTACGGCTGTGATACACGCCCGGCGTTACTCCGTGTGAATGCCCCCTAACTTGGGTATCTATGGGGAATGGCGCGGCATCTTTGGCATTAAATATACATTTTAAGCTTTTTTTGTCAGAAAATCCTCGGATGGACACAACACTGTAAATAGTCCTTTCTATGGTGGATACAGGTAAGTGGGGACATCGGGCCCCCCATTACAAAACAGGTACAAATGCATCTAATGGATAATCCATAGCAACCAATCACGTCGCAGCTTTCATTTTTCCTGAGCAGTTTAAGAGATGAGAGCTGAGTTATGATTGGTTCCTATAGGCGATGAGGCCTAGTAGACAATCCTGATAAATGAAGCCTGAGGAGTATTGACTTACAAACACAGCAGGATCCTAGCACCGTATTTGCATCCCCGAACAGCAGGGGGAGACTCCCATAAAGCTGTCGCCCCCTACGCTGCCTATAATTAGGAGGTAATCTTCTCTCTTCATGGGGGGGCAGGAAGCCAAATGTCAGCGCTGTAAAATGTCACCGAACAAAGGAGCGCAGAGAAAGTGATCCATTATCATCTGTTACTGGGAGATTACGCCCTATTGTGTGGTGGAAACTGGAACCAGTGCTAGGAAATAATAAGGGATTAGCGGTCTGGGGAGTGTCGGAGAATTCGCTCCCTGGTAGTGGGATACCTGCTGCCGACGTGGTCGTGTTCCCAACTATGTCTGACAGGCCCCATTTTATGATAAGGCCGAGCCAATGTGCTGGCCACAACCCTTTATCGGAACGTGATAAGTTCCCAAGTCACAGATTTAGGAGATTGGGAACATTCACTTTCCCGGGACTAAGAGGGCATCTCTCTTTGCCCATTGTTACTGCATCACAACTGCACCATTTGAATACATGCTCAATGTTACACCATACTATACTTTCCATCCAGTACGTACAAAACTTTACCTTTTACCATCACCAAGTTCCCTTAGTGGCCCCACATAGCATCATGCTCCCCAGTGGCCCTCAGACACATAATAATGTCCCCTAGTGGCCCCTAAACAACTAATAATGTTCCCCAGTGGCCCCAGGCTAGTAATATTGTCCCCCCCTTGACAACTGATAATGTTTCCCAGTGGCCCCCTGACAACTATTAATGTCCCATAATGGCTCACTGACAACTACCAATGTCCTCCAGTGGCCCCATAACAACTATTAATGTCCCATAATGGCTCACTGACAACTACCAATGTCCTCCAGTGGCCCCATAACAACTATTAATGTCCCATAATGCCTCACTGACAACTACCAATGTCCTCCAGTGGCCCCATAACAACTATTAATGTCCCATAATGGCTCACTGACAACTACCAATGTCCTCCAGTGGCCCCCTGACAACTATTAATGTCCCATAATGGCTCACTGACAACTACCAATGTCCTTCAGTGGCCCCCTGACAACTATTAACGTCCCATAATGGCTCACGGACAACTACCAATGTCCCCCAGTGGCCCCCTGACAAATATTAATGTCCCATAACGGTTCACTGACAGCTACCAATGTCCCCCAGTGGCCCCCTGACAACTATTAATGTCCCATAATGGCTCACTGACAACTACCAATGTCCCCCAGTGGCCCCCTGACAAATATTAATGTCCCATAACGGTTCACTGACAACTACCAATGTCCCCCAGTGGCCCCCTGACAACTATTAATGTCCCATAACGGCTCCCTGACAACTACCAATGTCCCCCAGTGGCCTCCTGACAACTATTAATGTCCCATAACGGCTCCCTGACAACTACCAATGTCCCCCAGTGGCCCCCTGACAACTATTAATGTCCCATAATGGCTCACTGACAACTACCAATGTCCTCCAGTGGCCCCATAACAACTATTAATGTCCCATAACGGCTCCCTGACAACTACCAATGTCCCCCAGTGGCCCCCTGACAACTATTAATGTCCCATAATGGCTCACTGACAACTACCAATGTCCTCCAGTGGCCCCATAACAACTATTAATGTCCCATAACGGCTCCCTGACAACTACCAATGTCCCCCAGTGGCCCCCTGACAACTATTAATGTCCCATAATGGCCCCCTGACAACTATTAATGTCCCATAATGGCTCACTGACAACTACCAATGTCCTCTAGGGGCCCCCACACAGTACCTTACTTTAAGCTAAACTAAGCTGTTGGGGGGGGGAGGTCAACAAACAAACCTGCTGACTGTTTCCAATGACAACCAAAATAATTCTGAACATTTCAAGGGTAGACTCACCCATTCCATAAATCCATAATTCGCATGATTCACACACTACATTACTGGATAGATTTGCCTTTTAGGGTTACGGGAAAGCTGGAGAGGGGACAAACCTTGTGGGAGCTGTAAGGGCAGCCATATTGGTTGTTTCCTAAATTTTTCAGATCTGGATATATCTACTAGTGCAGAAAAACCTTCCAATTTCTCTTTTCAAAAATATCCTCTATCAGATTCTGACTCCTCGGTGCTGACAAGGCACGGCCGGCTCTCTGCTGCCACTAACAATCTTTTTATAGAAGGTGATAATTGAGTAACTGTGAAATTACAGTATGTAACCGTCAGCGCTGCGAAGTCACAAAAACACACCGCTAAGTGGTGGAGAAATATTATAATTAAAATTAAGAAGGCCTCGTATCATCTGTGACAACATTTACTGTGTACATCAGGTGGCGGCATCTTATACTTTAACCCTTTACATTCTATCTACCATTTTACAGCCCTGCCTGGGTCAGTGTCAGTCTTCACTGTACTTCAGCAATTGGTTCATGAGCCCAGGAAAGGTTGGGATGAACAGGAGTATGACCCCCCGCCATATGGGAAAAGGTAAACCAAGAGGTGAAATGTGCAATGCTGCAATAGTGGGTGCAATATAAGGGACATCCCTATTATCACACTTTAACAGGGAAGCCAATAATGATGGTTGTTATTGCTGTTGATATTAGTTCAAGCACTGGCTCTGCTTATACACATAATATATACCTAATATAATGTATAGAATAGGTCAGCACATGTGCAGCCTCCTGGAAATCCATACCCTGAAGCAAATTTCCCTTTGTAAATAGACTCCTGTATGCAACTCATTGTTCCCTATAGTTACTCCCCTGTACAATACAGAGCAAACATCTATTATTGACAATGAGAGAACTAATTATAGGGCTGACGTACTATCGTAATTAAATGTTTATTATAGGGGGATGAGCTATGTACATTATATATATATATATATATATATATATATATATATATATATATATATATATATATAGTGTAACTACCATAACACTGCCACCTATGTACAAGAGTATACTTACTATAATACTACTCCTATGGACAAGAATATAACTACTATAATACTACTCCTATGTACAAGAATATAACTACTATAATACTGCTCCTATGTACAAGAATATAACTACTATAATACCACTCCTATGTACAAGAATATAACTACTATAATACTGCTCCTATGTACAAGAATATAACTAATATAATACTGCCCCCTATGTACAAGAATATAACTACTATAATACTGCTCCTATATACAAGAATATAACTACTATAATACTACTCCTATGTACAAGAATATAACTACTATAATACTGCTCCTATGTACAAGAATATAACTACTATAATACTGCTCCTATGTACAAGAATATAACTACTATAATACTGCCCCCTATGTACAAGAATATAACTACTATAATACTGCTCCTATATACAAGAATATAACTACTATAATACTGCTCCCTATGTACAAGAATATAACTACTATAATACTGCTCCTATGTACAAGAATATAACTACTATAATACTACTCCTATGTACAAGAATATAACTACTATAATACTGCTCCTATGTACAAGACTATAACTACTATAATACTGCTCCCTATGTACAAGAATATAACTACTATAATACTGCTCCTATGTACAAGACTATAACTACTATAATACTGCCTCCTATGTACAAGAATATAACTACTATAATACTGCTCCTATGTACAAGAATATAACTACTATAATACTACTCCTATATACAAGAATATAACTACTATAATACTGCTCCCTATGTACAAGAATATAACTACTATAATACTACTCCTATGTACAAGAATATAACTACTATAATACTGCCCCCTATGTACAGGAATATAACTACTATAATAATGCTCCTATGTACAAGAATATAACTACTATAATACTGCTCCTATGTACAAGAATATAACTACTATAATACCACTCCTATGTACAAGAATATAACTACTATAATACTGCTCCTATGTACAAGAATATAACTAATATAATACTGCCCCCTATGTACAAGAATATAACTACTATAATACTGCTCCTATATACAAGAATATAACTACTATAATACTACTCCTATGTACAAGAATATAACTACTATAATACTGCTCCTATGTACAAGAATATAACTACTATAATACTGCTCCTATGTACAAGAATATAACTACTATAATACTGCCCCCTATGTACAAGAATATAACTACTATAATACTGCTCCTATATACAAGAATATAACTACTATAATACTGCTCCTATGTACAAGAATATAACTACTATAATACTACTCCTATGTACAAGAATATAACTACTATAATACTGCTCCTATGTACAAGACTATAACTACTATAATACTGCTCCCTATGTACAAGAATATAACTACTATAATACTGCTCCTATGTACAAGACTATAACTACTATAATACTGCCTCCTATGTACAAGAATATAACTACTATAATACTGCTCCTATGTACAAGAATATAACTACTATAATACTACTCCTATATACAAGAATATAACTACTATAATACTGCTCCCTATGTACAAGAATATAACTACTATAATACTACTCTTATGTACAAGAATATAACTACTATAATACTACCTCCTATGTACAAGAATATAACTACTATAATAATGCTCCTATGTACAAGAATATAACTACTATAATACTGCCCCCTATGTACAAGAATATAACTACTATAATACTACTCCTATGTACAAGAATATAACTACTATAATACTACTCCTATGTACAAGAATATAACTACTATAATACTGCCCCCTATGTACAGGAATATAACTACTATAATACTGCTCCTATGTACAAGAATATAACTACTATAATACTGCTCCTATGTACAAGAATATAACTACTATAATACTACTCCTATATACAAGAATATAACTACTATAATACTGCTCCCTATGTACAAGAATATAACTACTATAATACTACTCCTATGTACAAGAATATAACTACTATAATACTACCTCCTGTGTACAAGAATATAACTACTATAATACTACTCCTATATACAAGAATATAACTACTATAATACTGCTCCCTATGTACAAGAATATAACTACTATAATACTGCTCCTATGTACAAGAATATAACTATACTGCTCCTATGTACAAGAATATAACCACTATAATACTACTCCTATGTACAAGAATATAACTACTATAATACTACTCCTATGTACAAGAATATAACTACTATAATACTGCTCCTATGTACAAGAATATAACTACTATAATACTGCCCCCTATGTACAAGAATATAACTACTATAATACTGCTCCTATGTACAAGAATATAACTACTATAATACTGCCCCCTATGTACAAGAATATAACTACTATAATACTGCCCCCTATGTACAAGAATATAACTACTATAATACTACTCCTATGTACAAGAATATAACTACTATAATACTACTCCTATGTACAAGAATATAACTACTATAATACTGCCCCCTATGTACAGGAATATAACTACTATAATACTACTCCTATGTACAAGAATATAACTACTATAATACTGCTCCTATATACAAGAATATAACTACTATAATACTACTCCTATGTACAAGAATATAACTACTATAATACTGCTCCTATGTACAAGACTATAACTACTATAATACTGCCCCCTATGTACAAGAATATAACTACTATAATACTGCTCCTATATACAAGAATATAACTACTATAATACTACTCCTATGTACAAGAATATAACTACTATAATACTGCTCCTATGTACAAGAATATAACTACTATAATACTGCTCCTATGTACAAGAATATAACTACTATAATACTGCCCCCTATGTACAAGAATATAACTACTATAATACTGCTCCTATATACAAGAATATAACTACTATAATACTACTCCTATGTACAAGAATATAACTACTATAATACTGCTCCTATGTACAAGAATATAACTACTATAATACTGCCCCCTATGTACAAGAATATAACTACTATAATACTGCTCCTATATACAAGAATATAACTACTATAATACTACTCCTATGTACAAGAATATAACTACTATAATACTGCTCCTATGTACAAGACTATAACTACTATAATACTGCCCCCTATGTACAAGAATATAACTACTATAATACTGCTCCTATATACAAGAATATAACTACTATAATACTACTCCTATGTACAAGAATATAACTACTATAATACTGCTCCTATGTACAAGAATATAACTACTATAATACTGCTCCTATGTACAAGAATATAACTACTATAATACTGCCCCCTATGTACAAGAATATAACTACTATAATACTGCTCCTATATACAAGAATATAACTACTATAATACTACTCCTATGTACAAGAATATAACTACTATAATACTGCTCCTATGTACAAGAATATAACTACTATAATACTGCTCCTATGTACAAGAATATAACTACTATAATACTGCTCCTATGTACAAGAATATAACTACTATAATACTACTCCTATATACAAGAATATAACTACTATAATACTACCTCCTATGTACAAGAATATAACTACTATAATAATGCTCCTATGTACAAGAATATAACTACTATAATACTACCTCCTGTGTAAAAGAATATAGCTACTATAATACTGCTCCTATGTACAAGAATATAACTATACTGCTCCTATGTACAAGAATATAACCACTATAATACTACTCCTATGTACAAGAATATAACTACTATAATACTACTCCTATGTACAAGAATATAACTACTATAATACTGCTCCTATGTACAAGAATATAACTACTATAATACTGCCCCCTATGTACAGGAATATAACTACTATAATACTGCTCCTATGTACAAGAATATAACTACTATAATACTATTCCTATGTACAAGAATATAACTACTATAATACTACTCCTATGTACAAGAATATAACTACTATAATACTACTCCTATGTACAAGAATATAACTACTATAATACTGCTCCTATGTACAAGAATATAACTACTATAATACTGCCCCCTATGTACAGGAATATAACTACTATAATACTGCTCCTATGTACAAGAATATAACTACTATAATACTGCTCCTATATACAAGAATATAACTACTATAATACTGCCCCCTATGTACAGGAATATAACTACTATAATACTGCTGTCAGTGTATTACATTATAACTCCAGGAGGATTTCTTCTGCCATAACACAGAAACTTTACTAGACCTCATATCTGTGACACACAAAAATGGCAAGTGCAGCCAGGCAGACGGCAGGAGCCCAATCTAAGGTAATAGTAATAATTCCGTAAGAAGAATGTATGTATTTATGCCGCAGCGTCCTCTCGGATTAATCTGTTTGCCACTCTCATTTGCAATGTTCTGCCAACACGACTCTTCTTGGCAGAGAGATACGCATTTATTTTATGTATCAGAGCCAAAATGACGCGGTTTATTCAATCAAGATGAGGCCATTCTAAAAATGTATAACATCATATAGCGGTAAAATATACACCTTCCGCTCTGTAAAGGTTTCTCTTTAGTATAGCAATACTGGTGACCTTTACCGCTGCAGACTGACATTGTGTATCTGCCATAAGCATCTCAATCAATGAATCAATCCAACCAACCGTTACTAGTGAAGGGATATCCAGTGAATGACGCGGCATATTCGCTGCCAAGTATTAAATTATCCAATACAATGAACGGTTTTATAGCGATGTCCGTCCTCTATGACTTCAGCCGCTCTTACTTATAATCTCCTGCCATCAGGTATATTACTAACCATAGAAAACCTCCCCTCCTTGAAGGAAATTAGACAAGACACACAAACGCTCCATCGTCGCAGTTCCTACCATGGTAAGCCGATACGTTTTCATAAACATGACAAACACATTTGCATTTGCTGATACATTATTTCACGCCATATGTTTTAACAGATATTCACATCAATGTCGCTCTCGTTCAATCTTGATGCCTTTCTAGCTTTCGCAGACGCCTTTTTCTACTTGTTATTCTGAGGCTTGAAGAACAATACTACTGAGATTCACTCTGATGTCGTAATATGAAATATACTATATGTACAAGAAATTATAATATAGAGAAAAGGTAAAGACCTAGTGGTAGGGTGTCCTGTAGTTATCGTAATAAGGGGTCAGGGTTGGGCCCATTGTTGTATCTAATGTTCCTCTTAATCTGAAAATTGTAAGAGTAGTAATGAAAGGGTCATTGGGGTGCCCATCGCTGTACCTAATATTCATCCTGACATCAATACTGTAGGAATGCTAATGAAGATAAGAAAAGATAATCCTTTAATAGTCCCACATTGGGGAAATTTCAGAATGTTACAGCAGCATAGTAATACAGATACAGGATAATACACAGTAATATATTACAGACGTAGACACACATATGCTGAGAAGAGAAGATATACTAGGAGTCCATAGCAGCTAAGGAAAAACAGAAGAGAAAGAGGAAGACCTCATGGTCATCGTCATAATCATTAGTTCTCTGTGCGGAGAGCTCTTCGCTTGGTCTGATGTAGATTATACAGCCTGGTCGCGGTTGGAAGGAAGGACCTGCGATAGCTCCTTCTCACACTTGGGGTGAAGCAGACGGTCACTTACAGTGCTGCCAAGTCCCATCAGGGTCCCATACATGGGGTGGGATTTGTTCTCCCGCATGGAGGTCACCACGGACAGTATCCTTCTGTCACCCACCACCTGTACTGGGTCCAAGGGGCTCCCCAGGACAGAGCTGGCCCTCCTGATCAGCCTGTCAAGTCTATTTCTGTCCCTGGTTGATATACTGCTTCCCCAGCAGGCCACACCGAAAAAGATGGCTGAGGCAACCACAGAGTTGAAGAAGGCCCTAAGAAGTGTCCCCTGTACTCCGAAGGCCCTCAGCCTCCTGAGCAGGTAGAGCCTGCTGTGGCCCTTTCTGTGCAGCGCCTCCAGGTGATCAGCCCAGTCTAGTTTATTGTTGAGGAGCACGCCCAGATACTTATAGGTCCTGACTATCTCAATACATGTTCCTTGGATCTCCACCGGGGTCGGAGCACCTCTCCGTTTACTAAAGTCCACCACCATCTCCTTGGTCTTCCCAGCATTAATCCTGAGCTAGTTCTGCTGGCACCATTCAACAAATGAATGAAGGGTTTGATGTGGAGCCCATCGCTGTACCTAATATTCCTCCTGATCTGAATACTGTCAGAATGCTACTGAAGGGGTCAGTGTGGTGCCCATCGCCGTACCTAATATTCATATTGACCTCAATACTGTAGGAATGCTAATGAAGGGGTCGGTGTGGAGCCCATAGCTGTACCTAATATTCCTCCTGATCTGAATACTGTAAGAATGGGAATGAAAGGACCAGTGTAAAGCCCAACACTGTACCAAATATACTGCAAGAATGGTGAAGAAGGTATCAGTGCGGACCCCATTGCTCTACCTTATATAACTCCTTACCTGAATCCTGTAAGAATGTTAATATAATGGTCAGTGTAGAGCCCATCACTGTACCCAATAGTCCCCCAGACCTGAATATTTCTCAGGATAAAGCCAGAGGCCGCTCACATAGATATGTTACATGATACAGTATTAGTGTAGTAATGTAGCAATAAAGAGTAATGTGACAGAACTATTACTAGGGACAAGATGTGTGACAACACCGCTGGAAATATTGCCAATGTTAGGCATCAAGTCTATAGTAACCAGTTTGTCTCAGATGACCAAGCAGTTCAGCTCAATACTGACCCTGAGCATCAAGGATAACATCTTAGTATTAGGTAAAATCTCATCTCGGCCTGTATTATTAATAAGATTTTTCTAAAAATAAATAAATGGAGCATTTTTCGGTTCTATTACAGTAATCCTTTCATTCAGAGCTTTGCCCAATAAAACACTGCTTGGTAGAATTGGCTGAGAGCACATAGCAGACTGTCTGAGCCTTGTCTCCTGCAAACCTGCGCTCCGGGCTCTTTCTTAAAATAAGTTGCTGAGGTCTCAGTAAGTAAAAACTATAACTGTAAGGATCAATACAAGATTTCATTAGCTAAATAGCGTTATAAATATCTTATACTGTCAGCTACCGGCCAAAATCTTATGTCTCTGGATCCTCATCAGGTAACACTTATAGAAAGACAATCTGTAGGTTAAGGAGCAAAAACCATCGATCTATTCCTATAAAGTTAAATGATCATTGTAAACATCAAGTACAAAACCATAACTATAATAATACCGCCTCCTGTGTACAAGAATATGATAATACTGCCTCCTACTATAATACTGCTCCTATGTACAAAAATATAACTACAATAATACTGCTCCTATGTACAAGAATATAACTACTATAATACTGCTCCTATGTACAAGAATATAACTACTATAATACTACCTCCTATGTACAAGAATATAACTACTATAATACTGCTCCTATGTACAAGAATATAACTACTATAATACTACTCCTATGTACAAGAATATTACTACTATAATACTACCTCTTATGTACAAGAATATAACTACTATAATACTGCCCCTATGCACAAGAATATAACTACTATAATACTGCTCCTATGTACAAGAATATAACTACTATAATACTGCTCCTATGTACAAGAATATAACTACTATAATACTACCTCCTATGTACAAGAATATAACTACTATAATACTACTCCTATGTACAAGAATATTACTACTATAATACTACCTCTTATGTACAAGAATATAACTACTATAATACTGCCCCTATGCACAAGAATATAACTACTATAATACTGCTCCTATGTACAAGAATATAACTACTATAATACTACTCCTATGTACAAGAATATAACTGCTATAATACTACCTCCTATATACAAGAATATAACTACTATGATACTACCTCCTATGTACAAGAATATAACTACTATAATACTGCTCCTATGTACAAGAATATAACTACTATAATACTGCTCCTATGTACAGGAATATAACTACTATAATACTGCTCCTATGTACAAGAATATAACTACTATAATACTACCTCCTATGTACAAGAATATAACTATTATAATACTACTCCTATGTACAAGAATATAACTACTATAATACTACCTCCTATGTACAAGAATATAACTACTATGATACTACCTCCTATGTACAAGAATATAACTACTATAATACTACCTCCTATGTACAAGAATATAACTACTATAATACTACCTCCTATGTACAAGAATATAACTACTATAATACTACCCCCTATGTACAAGGATATAACTACTATAATACTGCTCCTATGTACAAGAATATAACTACTATAATACTACCTCCTATGTAGCAATTCCCTAGTAGCTGCTGGCAAACCCTGGGGGAAGGGACATGACAAGACAGGGAGCCCTAAACTGAACACTTCCCCTGTCCCTGCCCACTTTCCTCACTGCCCTAGGCGGAAGAGGACAACTTGGCAGAAAAACTCTTCCTAGATATATGAGATGACACAGAACTCAGACTAGACAAACAACAGCAAAGGGAGGTCAGCAAGTCAAGGCGGAGGGGTCGATGCCAGTACAGAATTGGAATCAAAGAGAATAGTCAAATGTAAGCCAGAGGTCAGGAATAAGAATACAGGTAACAAAACTGCAAGAGTAAATAGCACCAATGTGAATGTGAGCAAAGAATAAATAGGAAGAAAGAGCTGCCCCAGACCTGATAGGAGGACGGGCTGTCCATCACACCGGTAAGGCTAACTATTAGAGGAGCAGAGGAAAATGTATGATATAGCAGGTATAATTTATTTTCTGGTTGCGATGAAGATAATGAGGATTTAGACAGAATATACAATTTGCTATTACAGTAGATTAGACTAAATGTGTTCTTTCTTTCTCTGGTACGTATAGTCCGTATGTATTATACATAAGAACTTGGTGCGGTATTTTAACCTGGTAATATGTACCCAGATGCGGTAGTATTTAGTCATTGAATGTAATAACTATCGGCAACTTTAGATTCTCTCACTTTCTCTATATTCCCGGCGCGCTCTCAGATCTGGACTTCACTCTTTAAACCTTCTGACAGAATATCAGGCCCTTAAAGAGGACCTTTCACCATATCCAGGCACATCCTTTAATCCTTTAATAGTCCCACCTTGGGGAAATTTCAGCGTGTTACAGCAGCATAGTAATACAGATACAGGATAATACAGAGTAATATGTTACAGACGTAGACACAGATAAGCTGAGAAGAGAAGATATACTAGGAGTCCATGGCAGCTAAGGAAAAACAGAAGAGAAAGAGGAAGACCTCATGGTCATCGTCATAATCATTAGTTCTCTGTGCGGAGTCTTCGTTTGGTCTGATGTAGATTATACAGCCTGGTCGCGGTTGGAAGAAAGGACCTGCGATAGCTCCTTCTCACACTTGGGGTGAAGCAGACGGTCGCTTACAGTGCTGCCAAGTCCCATCAGGGTCCCATACATGGGGTGGGATTTGTTCTCCCGCATGGAGGTCACCACGGACAGTATCCTTCTGTCACCCACCACCTGTACTGGGTCCAAGGGGCTCCCCAGGACAGAGCTGGCCCTCCTGATCAGCCTGTCAAGTCTATTTCTGTCCCTGGTTGATATACTGCTTCCCCAGCAGGCCACACCGAAAAAGATGGCTGAGGCAACCACAGAGTTGAAGAAGGCTCTAAGAAGTGTCCCCTGGACTCCGAAGGCCCTCAGCCTCCTGAGCAGGTAGAGTCTGCTGTGGCCCTTTCTGTGCAGCGTTATATGCAGTGTTATATACTGCCAGAAAGCCGACAGTGCGCTGAATTCAGCGCACTGTCGGCTTTCCCGATCTGTGCCCGGTGTAAAGAGCTTACGGTGCCGGTACCGTAGTGCTCTATGGTCAGAAGGGCGTTTCTGACCATTAGCCAGAGACGTCCTTCTGCCTCGCGGCGCCAATCGCGCTGTGCTGTGGAGCGGTGAGGAACGCCCCCTCCCTCTGCTCACACAGCTCGTCCATAGACGAGCATTATCAGGAGCGGGAGGGGGGAGTTCCTCCCCGCTCCACAGCACAGCGTGATTGGCGCCGCAAGGCAGAAGGACGTCTCTGGCTAATGGTCAGAAACGCCCTTCTGACCATAGAGCACTACGGTACCGGCACCGTAAGCTCTTCACACCGGGCACGGATCGGGAAAGCCGACAGTGCGCTGAATTCAGCGCACTGTCAGCTTTCCAGCAGTATATAACACTGCATGTGCCCAAAAGTGGTGAAAGGTCCTCTTTAAATCACAAAAAAGTTCTTGAGTATATGTTATCTCTAGCTCCCTCCATTATTGAGCAATCAATGCAGTTAGTTTTGGGGCCTAATATTCTCACTAGACTCCCTAATATCTCGTGGGTGGTGTCCGGTAGGAACAGGAAAGTGGACGTGACTCAGAGCTCTGACACTGTTCATTCCCAATTGGAGCTTTGAGTCACTTCCTATTTCCTGTTCCTGTCCGATACCACCCACTGGACATTAGGGAGTCTAGTCAGCATATCAGGCACCAAAAATATCATCACTGACTGCTCGGGGATGGTGGGATCTAGAGAAAAAATAGCACCAACAGGGGCGGATATTAAAAGATGCAAAGAACTGGAACTGGATCGTGGGGGTGAAAGGTACTTTTTGTTAACTCTTCAGAGTTGAATTTGTTGTTTAACCCTTCGGAGCTGCTTTATTATATTGTTGGTTTATCTGCGGTCCTTGGTATGATCATAGATATATCTGGTGCTAAATGACAATCTCATCTCTGCTGCATTTGTATATATGAGTACAGGACAACAAGACGAATCATACGCTGTGCCCCTGACCCACCACACCCACAAGTGTCCTGCACGGTATATATGTATATTACATTATTTCAGAGCTTTTGCATGGTACTAATCTAGAGATGTAGCAGAGCTCACCGTGTAATTTTCATATCAATATTAGAAATACAAGGTTTTTACACAGGACTGCAGAGTCATGACAAGTCACTATCAAATCAACCCACCAGTGCCACAAGGTAAATTCATCTCTGCTACATCTATACGCCCACAACATCAGCCCAGTGACACATGTTGAATGATGTTTCTGTTGATTCTCAATGTAAACAGCACCGCTAGTTGTGCAACAGGCGACCTGTCCATGCAGAACCGGCTCTGCTACATCATGCAACCTCTTTATAAACACCACTGTCCCTGTATAACCCCAGGTGGGAGATTTGGGCACTGCCATGTCTCCGTCTATTGCCTCTGCGGATGGAGATGTATGGGCGCAGTGATGGTCCCTGTCCTTGCAGTCCTGCACGCAGCACAGCCCCCCCTAACTTACCTGTATTATGGACGCCTGCTCCGGTAGCCTCAGACGGTGTCGGATCCCTTCCTGCTGCCACAGTGCATCCTCATCCCCTGCATCATCACATCACAGGGAGGCAGCTGATGCCTCAGCCTCTCCCAGCTGGTGCCTCCTGCCATTGGCTGCTGCAGCCTCGGAGTCACATCCCCTCCCTGCTGCTCCCTCCAACCATCAGGGCTGGATACATAATTTAGTGAAACAACTGGTGGACAGGCCAGATCAGCTGTCAGCGCAGCGCTGGGTCCATGCAGAGCCAACTCAGTCCATGCAATGGGGGTGGAGGGTGACTACTCCCGGGCAGGATGGGGGCATTGGGTGCAGCGCTGACGTGCAATTACGAGGATGAACCTTGTTATTTTACGCTACGTTACATGATGCACAACAGGCTGCTCCAGCTGTAAAGGGGCTGCCTTAAAGGGATCCTGCGGTGAAGGTGTGCCCATCTATAAGCCGATATAGCGGTCCCCTAATATATACCTTACCTGTTCATCAATTGTGTTTATACTACACAAGTCCTGTAGCCAATAGTCTGGAGTCCATGCCGTATACGGTACTACATTTATAAGATGTACCGCCATACAGCGTACAAATAGTAATAACTTACAGTACCCAATGATTAGCGCCATACAGTATAGTGTCCAAGTAATGCTGCCACATACTGCCCAAATATCACTTCCATGCGGTTGTTGTAATAACTATCCTATATAGTGTCATCACCGCCATACAGTGCAAAGATACTGTGCAGTGCGTAGTAGTTGTGAAATGGATAAGTGAATACTGTCCTATAGAGCTGAAATAATACTACTGTAAGTGTTGAAGTAATGCTACGATACAATGCAGAAATAATACCACTATAATGGTGCTAATATTACAACCACATACTGTTCTCATAATACTCCTATACACTGTTCAAAGAATAGCACCATATACTGTTGACATAACACCACTATGCATTGTTCACATAATACTGCCACACATTATTACAATAATACCAATATATACTGTTAAAATAATACAACCACATGCTGTTAAAATAATGCCGCTATACATTGGGTCAAATAATACTGTCATATCCAATTCTAATAATACCACCATACACCGATCAAATAATACCGACATACAGTGCGAAAATCATACCGCCATACACTGACCAAACAATACCGCGCCTCTCATAGGGGCTCAAAGATCCCTCCGCCTCATAAACCATACCACTATATACCATAGCACAAGACAGGGAGGGGCGCCATTACCGATATTATTTTGGGGCCCAGGAGCTGGTGGTCACATTGCAAATAACTCTGAGGCGGCCCCGCCCTCTTTGGGGCACGTGCCACACCCCCTCTTTGTCACATGGGCATACACTGTCTGCCACATAATGTCCGCCTGACAGATGCGCGCTCATCCTGACCGACCTGGGAGATTCGTTCGCTCCCCTTTTCATAAATTCCCCTCCGGACATGTTGTAGTTTGATAGCGACCAATCACAGCTCTGCTTTCATTTGTTATAGTGGTATTGAAATATGAAAGCTGTACTGTGATTGGCTGCTATGGTTAGCAGAGACAGTTTCATTGCCTTTTCATAGCGACCAATCACAGCCCTGCTTTCATTTGTTATAGTGGTATTGAAATATGAAAGCTGCACTGTGATTGGTTGCCATCATTACAGAGACAGTTTCATTATAGGCCTTTTCACAGCAGCCAATCACAGTTGTGCTTTCATGTCTTACAATGCTCTCGGAATATAAAAGCTGCGCTGTGATTGGTTGCCTTGGGCAGAAGACATCTTTCATCCTGGAAAGCAAGGTGACAACAAATATGGCTGCCGCAGATGTTCCCATCCAGCTTTCCCAAGCTCCGGAATGGCAGACTTTCCAAATTATGAGGCAGACCCCCCCCATATTAGTAACACCTGGCGGCGTACTACAATTCCGCACTTTCTCCTGCAGATTCCTCCACCTCCCCGCAGAGCGTTGCCAAAGTTATGCTGAATAATTTATCGCCGCGCATGTCGTAATTGCCCTGGCACGCTGCGGTGACGACGGGGTTAACCCCGCGCCACGCTCCCCTGGCGGCTTCCCTGACGGTGCGGTATTCAGGCACCGCCAGCTTGTTTCTGCATCATTTATAAGGAAGACGTGGAAGGGGTTACCATGGCAACCCGTCAATTCTGGTCCGCATTCCTTCCCAAAAAAAATGGTGCGTGCTCCTTTAACCAGTTTGCTGCTGGGCGGGCGAGGGGGGGGGGGTTAATGGTGGAGAGCGGGGCCGGTGCTATACAAAGGGCTTATTCCCCGGAGTCGGTGAGAACATAAACTGCCTGAAATAGACGAGCGGCGGCCGCGTAATTAATTCTCCTCTGAGTCAGCGCCATTAACCCCTTCAAAGCTGCTGCACACTCACTGTATACACGTATATATATATTTTATACCGGGACTGCAAAATTGAAGGCGATAATGGCGGCCGTGTGTGAATTTTTGCGATTCGTGAGGTTATATTTTTGGAAAATTTTTGCAACTTGACTTACATTCCTGTAATCCGGAGTCAGTCGAGGCGCTGGATTATTGGACAGCCATAGAATATAATGTAAAACGCCCCTTTAAGGCTCCTTTTTGAACAATCCGAAAGTACCACGAAACGGTGTACGGCACAATTTTTGGACACACGGTTTCAGTAGTTCAAAACTTTTGATTCAGCCTTAGGGTCTACATGGGAAGGAAAGGCCCAAAAAGCCAGAGACGTATCCCTTTAAGGCATAAGAAACCGGCCAAAGATAATTCATGCCAACTCTCTCGAACCGCCCGGAAGGTTCACGCAAAATCCGGTGTCCTCCCAATGTCCCGGAAGAATGGGCGAATCTCCCAAACCCAGACATGGTCCCTTAAAGTTCCCGTCATGTCATGAAAAGGGGCGTGACCAATGCAAATAGGGGAGTCACGCCTCAAAGAATGGGTGTGGCCCAAACAAAAAGGGGCAGAGCTTTACTAAAATATTACAAAAATACTAAAAATTTTGCAACGCGCTCCCCGATTCCCAGATCTCAACCCAACGAAAGTT
Organism: Leptodactylus fuscus; assembly: GCF_031893055.1. Lineage (NCBI taxonomy): Eukaryota > Metazoa > Chordata > Amphibia > Anura > Leptodactylidae > Leptodactylus > Leptodactylus fuscus. The sequence continues at coordinate 213,514,456 of NC_134269.1, read as the reverse complement.
GGCAAATATATAAAAAAAAATGGTGGTCAATTAAAAAAAAAGTCAAAAATTTTTGCACAACTATGACGTATACAAAAACTTCCATCTTATAATACCGAGGTAAACATTTGCTCTACCAGTTGAGGGCGCTGTGGTTTTCAACCTGTGGCTCTCCAGAAGTTGTGTCACCACAACTACCAGCAGGCCCGGGCAGCGCATGGATACAGATAATCCAACACAGACGTATTGATGAATTTATTTTTCACACTTATCTACCAATCCCCTCACAATTTATCGATGTGCCCACACTCTGGCACCGGGACAGGCCCTGCGTCGGCGGGAATGTGGGCGAGGTTGGCGAGAGTCGTGTAACCAGGAGGTAATGGGGGTGACATGTATCAAGAACCTAATGGAAGAGAACGGGGAAGTGAACTGGAAGCAAATGAGATCTATCTATCTATCTATCTCCTATCTATCTATCTATCTATCTATCTATCTATCTCCTATCTATCTATCTATCTATCTATCTATCTATCTATCTATCTATCTATCTATCTCCTATCTATCTATCTATCTATCTATCTATCTACTATCTATCTATCTCCTATCTATCTATCCATCCATCCATCCATCCATCTATCTATCTATCTATCTATCTATCTATCTATCTATCATCTATCTATCTATCTCCTATCTATCTATCTATCTATCTATCTATCTATCTATCTATCTCCTATCTATCTATCTATCTATCTATCTATCTATCATCTATCTATCTCCTATCTATCTATCTATCTATCTATCTATCTCCTATCTATCTATCTATCTATCTATCTATCTATCTATCTCCTATCTACCTATCTATCTATCTCCTATCTATCTATCTATCTATCTATCTATCTATCTATCTCCTATCTATCTATCTATCTATCTATCTATCTATCTCCTATCTATCTATCTATCTATCTATCTATCTATCTATCTCCTATCTATCTATCTATCTATCTATCTATCTATCTATCTCCTATCTATCTATCTATCTATCTATCTATCTATCTATCTCCTATCTATCTATCTATCTATCTATCTATCTATCTATCTATCTCCTATCTATCTCTCTCCTATCTATCTATCTATCTATCTATCTATCTATCTCCTATCTATCTATCTATCTATCTATCTATCTATCTCCTATCTATCTATCTATCTATCTATCTATCTATCTATCTCCTATCTATCTATCTATCTATCTATCTATCTATCTATCTCCTATCTATCTATCTATCTATCTATCTATCTATCTATCTCCTATCTATCTATCTATCTATCTATCTATCTATCTATCTCCTATCTATCTATCTATCTATCTATCTATCTATCTATCTCCTATCTATCTATCTATCTATCTATCTATCTATCTATCTATCTCCTATCTATCTATCTATCTATCTATCTCCTATCTATCTATCTATCTATCTATCTATCTATCTATCTATCTATCTATCTCCTATCTATCTATCTATCTATCTCCTATCTATCTATCTATCTATCTATCTATCTATCTATCTCCTATCTATCTATCTATCTATCTATCTATCTCCTATCTATCTATCTATCTATCTATCTATCTATCTATCTCCTATCTATCTATCTATCTATCTATCTATCTATCTATCTATCTCCTATCTATCTATCTATCTATCTATCTATCTATCTCCTATCTATCTATCTATCTATCTATCATCTATCTATCTATCTATCTATCTATCTCCTATCTATCTATCTATCTATCTATCTATCTATCTATCTCCTATCTATCTATCTATCTATCTATCTATCTATCTATCTCCTATCTATCTCTCATCTATCTATCTATCTATCTATCTATCTATCTATCTATCTCCTATCTATCTATCTATCTATCTATCTATCTATCTCCTATCTATCTATCTATCTATCTATCTCCTATCTATCTATCTATCTATCTATCTATCTCCTATCTATCTATCTATCTATCTATCTATCTATCTATCTATCTCCTATCTATCTATCTATCTATCTATCTATCTATCTATCATCTATCTATCTCCTATCTATCTATCTATCTATCTATCTATCTATCTATCTATCTATCATCTATCTATCTATCTCCTATCTATCTATCTATCTATCTATCTATCTATCTATCTCCTATCTATCTATCTATCTATCTATCTATCTATCTATCTATCATCTATCTATCTATCTATCTATCTCCTATCTATCTCTCTCCTATCTATCTATCTATCTATCTATCTATCTATCTATCTATCTCCTATCTATCTATCTATCTATCTATCTATCTATCTATCTATCTCCTATCTATCTATCTATCTATCTATCTATCTCCTATCTATCTATCTATCTATCTATCTATCTATCTCCTATCTATCTATCTATCTATCTCCTATCTATCTATCTATCTATCTATCTATCTATCTATCTCCTATCTATCTATCTATCTATCTATCTATCTATCATCTATCTATCTATCTATCTATCTATCTATCTCCTATCTATCTATCTATCTATCTATCTATCTATCATCTATCTATCTATCTATCTATCTATCTATCTCCTATCTACCTATCTATCTATCTATCTATCTATCTATCTATCTCCTATCTATCTCCTATCTATCTATCTATCTATCTATCTATCTATCTATCTATCTATCTATCTATCATCTATCTCCTATCTATCTATCTATCTATCTATCTATCTATCTATCTCCTATCTATCTATCTATCTATCTATCTCCTATCTATCTATCTATCTATCTATCTATCTATCTATCTCCTATCTATCTATCTATCTATCTATCTATCTATCTATCATCTATCTCCTATCTATCTATCTATCTATCTATCTATCTATCTCCTATCTATCTATCTATCTATCTATCTATCTATCTATCTCCTATCTATCTATCTATCTATCTATCTCCTATCTATCTATCTATCTATCTATCTATCTATCTATCTATCTCCTATCTATCTATCTATCTATCTATCTATCATCTATCTATCTATCTCCTATCTATCTATCTATCTATCTATCTATCTATCTATCTATCATCTATCTATCTCCTATCTATCTATCTATCTATCTATCTATCTATCTATCTATCATCTATCTATCTATCTATCTATCTATCTATCTATCTCCTATCTATCTATTTATCATCTATCTCCTATCTATCTATCTATCTATCTATCTATCTATCTATCTCCTATCTATCTATCTATCTATCTATCTATCTATCTATCTATCTATCATCTATCTCCTATCTATCTATCTATCTATCTATCTATCTCCTATCTATCTATCTATCTATCTATCTATCTATCTATCTCCTATCTATCTATCTATCTATCTATCTATCTATCTATCTATCATCTATCTATCTATCTCCTATCTATCTATCTATCTATCTATCTATCTATCTATCTCCTATCTACCTATCTATCTATCTATCTATCTATCTATCTATCTATCTATCTCCTATCTATCTATCTCCTATCTATCTATCTATCTATCTATCTATCTATCTATCTATCTATCATCTATCTCCTATCTATCTATCTATCTATCTATCTATCTATCTCCTATCTATCTATCTATCTATCTATCTATCTATCTATCTCCTATCTACCTATCTATCTATCTATCTATCTATCTATCTATCTATCTCCTATCTATCTATCTCCTATCTATCTATCTATCTATCTATCTATCTATCTATCTATCTATCATCTATCTCCTATCTATCTATCTATCTATCTCCTATCTATCTATCTATCTATCTATCTATCTATCTATCTATCTATCTATCATCTATCTCCTATCTATCTATCTATCTATCTCCTATCTATCTATCTATCTATCTATCTATCTATCTATCTATCTATCTATCATCTATCTCCTATCTATCTATCTATCTATCTATCTATCTATCTATCTATCTATCATCTATCTCCTATCTATCTATCTATCTATCTATCTATCTATCTATCTATCTATCATCTATCTCCTATCTATCTATCTATCTATCTATCTATCTATCTATCTATCTATCTATCTCCTATCTATCTATCTATCTATCTATCTATCTATCTATCTATCTATCTATCATCTATCTCCTATCTATCTATCTATCTATCTATCTATCTATCTATCATCTATCTCCTATCTATCTATCTATCTATCTATCTATCTATCTATCTCCTATCTATCTATCTATCTATCTATCTATCTATCTATCTCCTATCTATCTATCTATCTATCTATCTATCTCCTATCTATCTATCTATCTATCTATCTATCTATCTGTCTAAATGTTGCCCAATTGTTGCTATATAAATAATGTGTCTGTACAAAGAGCTCCCCCTTGTGGTGGCCGTACATTCTGGTGTATTTGGGACACTGCTGGCAGATTACACAGATATTTAAAACTTTTCCATCTCATGTCTCTCTATAAATGACTCATTTAATATGGTGTGAATATCTTGTAGAACAGCGCCACACCTGGCCACAGGCTGTGTGTGGTATTACAGCTCAGCCTCATACACTTCCATTGAGCAGGGCTGCAATACCACATACAGCCTTTGGACAGATATGGCGCTGTTTGGGATGATAGTATCTGTTTTGTCTCGTGATAACCTCTTGATCCTACAAATTTAGGACTGGGATGAATCCGACGCTTCGAACCCCTAACAAAATAACGCTCAGATCTTTGGTGTCTTGTGAAGAAGGGTTTGCGGTGAAGTGAACTACGCAGAGACTGAAGTGTAAATAAATGATGGCAGTTTTGTAAGGTAATTGAAGAACAGCTCAGTGTGAACAACTGACTGAAATCTGATGAACGTGGCAAGGGGGAGGAGCTAACTTCTGCCTTATATCTATATACAGAAAAACTATAGGAAAAAAAGTTCTGATCAGGTGGATACGTACGAGGTGCGAGGCGCGGTCTGTGAGGCGCGGTCTGTGATTACAGCCAAAGCGACCCCTGAATGATGGGATTAATTATTAACGGCCTCATTAGGAGATGGCAACGAGGACTAATCCATTATTCACACCGTGCAGGGGTCAAGTGACAGCGGGACTGTGGAGGACTGAATGAGGAGAGGAAGAGGCCACCTGAATTATAAGGAGGGGGGGGGGGACTAATCCAATCTGATGAAACAGCTTGAATTGTATTATTATTATTATTATTATTTTAATATCTGCTGACATCTAGTGGTGACAAGGGGTATTGCATCATAAAATACAAATTTGGACTTTTTTTTAGTATTTCGACTACTTTTTGATTGATATTTTTGGGTCCTTTGATTATTTTAAAATTTTCTATATACTTTATTGATTTCTTTACACCTAACGGGCATTTCCCTATAAATTAAGAAAAAATCCCTCTAAGCCTATAGTCATGTTCATAGAGCCGGACTGAGGATAGCGCCAAAAACAGGATTAAATCATTACAGGGACCTTTCTATAGCAATTAGTTTTTTTCTGCAGCTGGGAAAGCTGGGTGACAAACCACTATGACTGCTAATAAAACATCCAGCTTTTCCAGGTTCCTGAAAGGCTTAGTGATGCCCCCACAACGTCGCCTAAGTAGGCGGATTTGAGATTCAGGACTGTAGGAAAGTTAGGTGAAGCTGTAATGGCAGCCATATTGCTTGTCACCCAGCTTTTCCAGGAACAGATGTCAGTAAATAGAATATCTGGTAAATTGGTAGAAGAGGACGACTCAAAGAATTGTATATACTGGGGATTTTGCTACTTTTGAGGTCCACAAGGGGCGCCCAAGACCTCAGTGAAGATTAGAAGGGTGATGGTGCCATCTGGTGGTAGATATCAAAATTACAGCTATTCCCATCATACTGGAATTTGGTAAGAAATATATGGCTCCTGCATGCAGTGTGAATGCGGCCTTGTTGTCTGCATAGTGTTCACGTTTTCTCCGCCTCCTCCATCAACTCCAGCCTTCAATTACAGCCACTCCAATGATCCTGGCGCAGTTGGAATTTTTTCTCTATCCCCCATCATTACTGAGCAGTCAGTGCAGTTAGTTTTGGTGCCTGAGATGTTAACTAGACTCCTTAATGTACAGTGGGTGGTGCCAGGCGGGGGCATGACAAAGGGCTCCAATCAGAAGCAGTGTATGAGCTCAGAGTCACGCCCCCTTCCCTGCCACTCACACCACCCACAGGATATTAGGGAGTCTCGTTACATATCAGGCACCAAAACTAACTGAGATGATTGCTCAGGAATGGTGGGGGCTAGAGAAAAAATTCCAACTGTGCCAGAATCAGTGGAGAAGAACCTATTGAAGGATGAAAATTTGTAGAGGTGATGAAGAGTTATAAAGGGGTTGTTTAGGAAGCAGAAACAGTGCCACACTTGCCAACAGGTTGGATGAGGTACTGCATCCCAGTTTATTTACTTCAACACAGCAAAGCTGCAACACCAGACTCAGCCTATAGACAGATATGACGCTGTTGCTAAACATCTCCTTTATTTGCAGAAACAGCCTCCTTATGACCAAGGGCAAATCCCAGAAGTGCTTAATGATACAATATGTCGGTGGCAGGAGGTTATGGTGGAGGATTCAGGATGACTTCCAGCTTCATTCCAGTATTCTTGGATCTTCTCAGTGGTGCAGAGGTCGTAGACTATCCTGGGCCTGGTACGTGATGAGCTGCAACTCCCCTCTGTTATATCTGAGAACCGTTATATGGGGGTAGTGCAGAGCTGTGGGGGTTTATGGGGGCGCCCCAGCTGATGTTAAACTTTGCATCAATGAATAGTACAGGTGGTTATGAGGAAGTTTGTAATATATCTTCTCAGATGTAAAATCTTAGCTATGTCCATCTGGAGATGGATTACGGGTCACATGACTCAGATTAAAGATGTCTATAGAAGTCTATGGAGAGGGAGGAGTGATCAGAGGGAGAAATAGAAGTTTAGTTGTATGCTGGAGCTAAGCAGGAGCTTTCCATCAGAACCAAAGCACTCACGTCAGTACTTCTCTGTATATGTCCTGTACAACAGCAGGGTGTATATCTTATATAATCCTCTTCTTGGTTTTTGGACCACAGAATAGTCTGCACCATCTTTACTGTGTGACCTGGTGTGCTGGGGCTGTAGCTGAGTTATAGCGCAGAGTCTCCTGTACTTACTGTGTGTAGTGTATGGCAGCTGATATACACCCTCCAGCTCAGGGAGAACTGCAAGCAATACATAAGAGTCTGCAGAGGGGAAAATACTAATACTATACAGTGGACGCAGCTCTGTGCCTATGACTTAGGAGCAGGGTTGCTTCCGGCCTGTTCTGTGAAGCAACCTCTACCGCAATGTCGCTGGATCATCTGATCAGTGCTGGGTCCAGGTACCTGACCCCCATTGAAAGGGTAGTGATAACCTACCCTGTGGGGAAAAGGGTTGGAAAACCCCTTTAAAAACTGTACATACCTAATACTTCTCCTTAGTATGCCTCCATGTTGGTTTCTATTGATGACATTACAGTGATGCACATTTGTGTGATTCCATTTGTGTGATTGTGCATTACCATTGCTGTGTTGACCCCAAAGTTTATACAGCTCAGCAGCTCAGTATGGGTGGGGCTGTAGTATGACTGACAGCTCAGTATGGGCAGGTGCTGTAGTGTGACTGATAGCTCAGTATGGGTAGGGCTGTAGTGTGACTGACAGCTCAGTATGGGTAGGGCTGTAGTGTGACTGACAGCTCAGTATGGGCGGGGCTGTAGTGTGACTGACAGCTCAGTATGGGTAGGGCTGTAGTGTGACTGACAGCTCAGCGGGTGGGGCTGTAGTGTGACTGGCAGCTCAGTATGGGCAGGGCTGCAGTGTGACTGACAGCTCAGTATGGGCAGGGCTGTAGTGTGACTGACAGCTCAGTATGGGCAGGGCTGTAGTGTGACTGATAGCTCAGTATGGGTAGGGCTGTAGTGTGACTGACAGCTCAGTATGGGTAGGGCTGTAGTGTGACTGACAGCTCAGTATGGGTAGGGCTGTAGTGTGACTGACAGCTCAGTATGGGTAGGGCTGTAGTGTGACTGACAGCTCAGCGGGTGGGGCTGTAGTGTGACTGGCAGCTCAGTATGGGCAGGGCTGCGGTGTGACTGACAGCTCAGTATGGGCAGGGCTGTAGTGTGACTGACAGCTCAGTATGGGCGGGGCTGTAGTGTGACTGGCAGCTCAGTATGGGTGGGGCTGTAGTGTGACTGACAGCTCAGTATGAGGCGGGGCTGTAGTGTGACTGGCAGCTCAGTGTGGGCGGGGCTGTAGTGGGACTGACAGCTCAGTATGGGTAGGGCTGTAGTGGGACTGACAGCTCAGTATGGACGGGGCTGTGGTGACTGACAGCTCAGTATGGGCGGGGCTGCAGTGTGACTGACAGCTCAGTATGGGCAGGGCTGTAGTGTGACTGGCAGCTCAGTATAGGTGGGGCTGTAGTGTGATTGACAGCTCAGTATGGGCAGGGCTGTAGTGTGACTGACAGCTCAGTATGGGCGGGGCTGTAGTGTGACTGACAGCTCAGTATGGGCGGGGCTGTAGTGTGACTGACAGCTCAGTATGGGCGGGGCTGTAGTGTGACTGTCAGCTCAGTATGGGTGGGGCTGTAGTGTGACTGACAGCTCAGTATGAGGCGGGGCTGTAGTGTGACTGGCAGCTCAGTGTGGGCGGGGCTGTAGTGGGACTGACAGCTCAGTATGGGTAGGGCTGTAGTGGGACTGACAGCTCAGTATGGACGGGGCTGTGGTGACTGACAGCTCAGTATGGGCGGGGCTGTAGTGTGACTGACAGCTCAGTATGGGCAGGGCTGTAGTGTGACTGGCAGCTCAGTATGGGCGGGGCTGTAGTGTGATTGACAGCTCAGTATGGGCGGGGCTGTAGTGTGACTAACAGCTCAGTATGGGTGGGGCTGTAGTGTGACTGACAGCTCAGTATGGGCGGGGCTGTAGTGTGACTGACAGGCCAGTTCTCCCATTATGCCACAGTCCTGTGTTGAGAGGTCCCTGCACTGTATACATGTATATGTCCCATTACTGATGGCTCTAGTGTCCGGCACTCTCGACCTCAGGATGACACCACAAGGTCGCGGTCAGTCACACCCCCGCGGAACCGATGAACATAACACGAGATTATTTCACAATTTTATTGCACAACTGAAAATAAACAAATGTTCTTGAATTTATTTACAAGCCATTTACTCCGGAGACGCTGCAGACTCATTCACACAGGACAACTGGCTCAGAGGGCAAAGCCGCCATGTTGCCTACAGCAGCCAATACAGGTCGCGTTTCAGGTTATGAAACAGAACGCTCTGATTGGTCGCTGCAGACAACCAGGACGGCGTCTCCTCCCCGTGTCTCTCTTCTCATCCGTTTACTGCGAGACAAAAATTCAGATCCATTCAGGGCTGTATTTTTGGCCCAAACTGATGCGGAAACCTCGCCAAAACGCGATATGACCACAACGTGTGACTATCTAAGTCCTATCAGCGGAGAAGCTGTATCAGCCAATCAGATTTCACCTTTCATTTTCTGGTATATAGTATTAATTTGCTTTGACCTTGGGTTGACCAGTAGTTCCATATTCCCGACTACTGGGGGCGCTAATGCTATAAGAAGCCATACAAGATGTCTTCGATTATTTGAGCGATGTTCCATTTATTTTGGTTGCTGGGGACAAGGCCCATTTGGAGACAATAGACGCCATGTTGATGTGAGATTTTCCCGCCCGCCCGTAAGGTAATTGACTGTATTGACGTGAACGGGAATGAAAACTTGTCACACGAGCTTATCTCACCGGCGATTGCCGAGAAGATAATTGCAGATTTCTGTCACCATGGAAAAGTATATAAAAAAAAATACGGAGAAATCTGAGGCGTCGAACAGGGAAAAAAAAGAGCAATGAAAAATTTACACATTAAATGAGCGAAAAAAAGGCGTCGGTGAAGCGGAAAGATAATGGGGACGTCAGTGACAAGATGATAAGCCGATCTTCTACTGACGGCCTGAAACTGTGGGCGATGGGAGTGTGTACCGCGAGGGGAGGGCCCCACCACCAAGAGGGAAATAGGGCCCCATCTGCTCACGGGGCTCCATCAATGGTCATCTACTCCTCCAGACCTTACTACTACAACATGGGTCGGACGGAGGGTTCTTGGACCCACCAGATAGAATGATTCTACTTCTCATCCTCCAAAGACCCCCTAGGAAATAGACCATAGTATCCTTCAAATTTGGGTGTCTGGTGCTGGACCATTATTATATTGGGGTCTGGGCCCACTGGAGGACCCTCCTGTGAATGTTCCATCAAAATCCCACAATTAGAGTTGAGCCGATCTTGAGATTTCAGGATCGATCATTCCACAGCTGATCCTGATCATGAAAGTTGCTCGATCGCCGATCGGGATCCGATCTTTCCCAATCCCGATCGCCCAACCCTAATTGTATATTATATAGACAGTGGGGTTGAGCCGATCTTGAGATTTCAAAGTCCAATTTTCGATCATTTTCCAGCCGATCCCAATTGTGAAATTTGCTCGATCGCCAATTGGGATCCGATCTCTCAACCCTACCCACAACTTGGACATTCATGAGGAGTTGGCACCTGTGGGCCAAGTGTGTCCATGCCCCCCATAAACATGCATATTTGGTTCCGGTGAAGGAACACAAAATTGGAGATGACTAGACATCGTGCAACCCTTAATCTCTTGGGGAATGGGCTCCAACCCAACCTGTCCGACCCTCAGCAACCCCAGCGGGAGGCATTGGGAACCACTGGTCACTACCCATACATATTAGTTTGTTGTTGGTTCCTGAAATTTTTTAGATCCATCAACAAATTATTTAAGCCTGGCTCTGCTAACCTTGGCTATACGAGAAGCAGTGGTGGAGCAGATTCTGGAATGGGACCCTCCCTCCTCAATATTTGCCCCTTCTGGAAGATTATTATTACCCTCGGGCTCTATGGAGAGTCACACAGAGTTCCATTTTTTGTGATCCAGGCCTTGAAGTACCAGATATGTTCCTAAAACCACAATCAACATCTTGTGTCGTTGAAGACATCTTGACTTTAGCCTATCTAGCCAAATTTTTGGTATAAATTTTTGAAATAAAATCTCTATATGTGTGTTGTTTCATGATATGATGCACACGTCATGGGGACCTTCTCTATACGTGGGATGAGAACAGAGCACCGTTGTGGTTTCTCCTCCGTCTCCGAGCGTCGTCTTCCATTGGTTTACAAGCAGCCGCCGCCTGCAGGTCTAGTGCATTATTCGTGTCCTTTTTGTAAACATGACAATTAATACTGAACGGTAAAAAATAGTGGAAAAATCCATTGGGTTACAACTCATCCATCATCACCAACGTCCATCTTAGGTAGGACGGAACTCTTCGCGACGCAGTCTTTCTATCGTATCGAATCCCTGGGAAATGTTAGTCACCCTTTCCATGCACGAGCTCCTCAACATTCTTCTCTCGAGTCGGCCGGGGGTGTGGACCTTGTTCCGAGACGAAAGTCCAGTAAGACATTGCATAGTAATGTTGTTTCTGGGCTTTCCGGGAACGTCCGGAGCTACGATTTTCCTGAAAATGAACATGCCGCGGTATAAATGGCAAAGCCCTACAAGATGTCTGAGCGCGTCATTGTCTTCGCGGTGCCCAGGCCGCTCGCAGGACCATCAGTAATTACACAGAAGAAAAATCTGACAGCTGGGGAAGAAGTGGACCCGCTCTTCACACCAAAAATGGTCTTCCGGGCACGGAGTCTTCGTTTGTCCATGCAGAGGAAGATGTCACCACCAGGAGATACGCGATGTCACGTCCACGTCCGGATCGTACGGCCACTTCTCGGCTCCTCCGCGTCTTCCTCAGAGATAGCAGGGTGTGAATATTTTTGAATTCTTTTATACAGCGATGAATACAATACAAAAATAGAAAGAAATGCCCTTTGGATCTTTACATTGTCAACACTGCTACTTTGTTTTTTTTACATAATTTTTTTTTTTTTTTGCGTGAAGCTTAAGAGATTTTACACCAAGTCCCTTATTTTTTTGCCCCAGGAAGGCCAGCTGTGGTACAGTACATCTGGGCAAGGTCTTGGGTGAACCCATAAATACTCTTCAAACCTCCTCAACAATCCCTGTGAGAAACAGATTGCGATGTCTTACACCAACTCGTGTCCGCTCCTTCTACTCTTTATGACTTGGTAGGACACATCCCGGAAATTTCCGAGAGGAGTTCCGGAACAAAGTATTCGGCAACTAGATCTCTTGGATGGTGAAGCAGGTGGTAGGGTTTGGGCCAGAGACGTATGGCCTTGAGTTGGGTGTCGCAACTGGGACACCATATCGGACAGATCTCCAACATGTAAGCCTTGCTCTCTAGCGCCAGGGAAGAAGTCGAATTCCTCAGAATATTCTGTCTACCTGGATCCACGTCTGTATGTCTTATTGGAGTCGGGGGAAAAAAGGTACAATAGGGTAAGTTCCTTGAATGACCCAGGGATCTACACGCCGGCAGTCTCCAACCAACCATGGATGGTTGATGCCATGGCGTTGAGGTCTTCACCAGATGTTAGGCACACCCAAGCTCTTCCATCCCCTGGTCTTGTTAGCTATTGTTCTCCGCAGTGAGGTATTTCAGAGCCGTGAATCCATACCGGCGGGACATGTCTTGTTGGAACTCCTCCTTCAACGTTTTCAGACAAATTCGATATTGCTTGTTTGATCGGAACTTAGTGATGTCGAAGCTCGGTGCGTGAGGCATGTGGATCATATAGGCATTGGGCAGCACCGTAAATTCATACTCCTACAGAAAAGGAAGAAGAGGAGAGAGACCAGTGAGAAGACATGGAGGAAGACCTCTTACCACCATATGTCCAACACCCTACAGTGGCTACTTCCCAACAGTCTCGATTTCTTGGGATTGTTCCATGAATTGGAACTCAGAGGGAGTGTAAGGTTTTTTTTAGGTGGGTCAGCCATGGAACCCAAAATGTCCCATGAATGGGGATCCAGATTTTGGAAGGATTGGTGTTTTCTAACATCAAACATTTACCTGTGCATCCAACTCCATGATGTGAGCCACTTTGTTCCAGCCAAACCCAACAAATCTCCGGTCGTACTCTGGGCAGTTCCGTCGGACCACTACGTAGGGTTCGAAGTCTGCCTCCCACTCGACACGGTAAGGAGTCGTCGCCGTCCTCCATTTGGCAAAGTTGGTGGGAGCGTGTCCTTTCGTCCACACGTGGTACCTGTTGGGTAAGACATGTAGAAGACTCATAGTAGTGGAAATGGTGACCGGGATTGTAGGATTCTTGGGCGGATTTACTAATTCTGTCTAGTATTCAGTCTAGAAATGGTCTATGGCTCTTGTTAGATGATAAATATGGTCTCCAGAAACTTCTGCCTAGCTTTACACCACCGATGGCTTGGTCTACTTTATGGCAAAAATTTGGTAGTGATCAGCTCTCCTCAGAAAGACCAGAAGACTGGGGGGCAGGCTCAAGGAAAGCACCGGAGTATATAAACTACCAACCCCTCCATTGCTCAACGATGGGTGGGCGGGGGTCTCCAAAAAGTAGACGCTCATTTTCGAATGCCCTAAAGAAGCGTCCTGCTCGACCATGTGGTGGATTCCAAGACTGAATCACCACGGAAGCCTTGCAGTGATGCCCCATTGTACATGAGGCCAACCAGCACGAGAACCCGAGGCTTGGCTTCAGTTTTCCACCACAGCTTCCACAGGGCTGGAATTTGGAGAGGAAGCCTGACACATATTCCACTGTGTGAACATATGCCAATTTCCACAGCAATCTTTGTGCAGACACTGAACAAGCTGCGAATGCAGAGAGATTTCAGTTATGAAGCCAGCAGAATTGTGAGTTCAGCTCTGGAGTGCAGGCTGTAGACCAGGATTAATACAGGATATTCTAACATTACTACTTTTTATGTGGACTACCAGTACATATAAATGTATAGAAATAATAGTAGTAAAAAGTGGCCATATAATACTGCCTCGTAGAAATACTACTACTCCTACAGTGCACTACAGCAACCCTTGATTTGTGTCGATACGGTATCTCACATCAGCAGCTGTAGTACCGGACACAACCACATGTACATCATGTCACTGTTTCAGGTACTGCAGGGGCGTGGCATTCCAGTGAATGATCCTGCCCACTTGTTATGCTGTTCCCACCCCCGAGGACCTGCACCGATCACCCAGTAATGGACTAACCTAATTCTAGGCTAAGACTCAATTAGCAGTCTATGTCTCCTTTAAGGGAATAAAATTCGAGGACTGCGCCGCCAGCTTCCCTTTCCCCAGCTGTTAGAATTGATGTGATTTGTATCAGACTCTGGTAAACTCTTGCTGCGCTCCTTCCTGGCTGTACATCAAGGTCTGAGGAGGTAGAACTGCGACGTGGTTGTCACCTCCTCCCGCTGCGATGTCTACAGACCTCTGCTAATTACACGCAACGTGTGGCTCGCCAGCTGTGTCCCGGCTAGACCGGGCCATCACTGGACACACTGCGGCCCCATAACATCAGGAGGGATCAAGATCTTTGACATTAAACATATCAGTTTGTGCCTTCTGGGCGCCAGCCATGGGGGCAGGGAAAGATTTTTTGGAAGCAAAGACTGAGAATAATTTATCCGGAGCCAGGAATAAATGACAGCATCTGCTGCTCGATGAGTTTCCTAAGGCGGACATATTCCAATCTTGTCACTCCAAGATCCTGCTTACGTCTTAGAAGTCTGTATGCGATTAATCTGGGGCTCTGGAGAAGGCTCTTGAAGATCTGCAGCTAAATATAATATCTATGGACTGATCTTGGGATAAATCGTGCCCTCTACTCTAGTCACATCCAAAGCTGCATCCACAGAACACACTGCTGTGTTGGTTTGTGGGAGATGTAGTGTTTCAACAAGGCTTATATAGTAATACAATACTGAAAGCAAATGGTAAACTGATGAATTCCGAGTGGCACAAAACAGAATTCTGAATGCAGCTCTGGAAGTGACTAGAGCAAATTATGTATAGATTTTGATAAATTTCTCAAAACCATACAGCTACATATTAGAAGAAAAAATCTATACATTGTGTTATATCTTGTGCCATAAACTATACGTTTCAGTACTTCCCGAATGCAAGTAGGTGTCCCTGTTTCTTACACAGGACCTTTCAACATATCGACCAACTGGAGCTCCTATCATTCCTTAATAGTTTCCGTTCCTCTGATTCTGGCGCAGTTGGAATTTTTTCTCTAGCCCCCACCATTCCTGAGCAATCACTTGATGTGATCTAGACTCTCTAATGACCAGTGGGTGGAGCCCCCTGCCTAACTCCACCCACTGGCTATCAGAGAGTCTAGTGAGCATGTCAGGCACCATAACTAACAGCACTGATTGCTCTGGAACGGTGCAGGCTAGAGAAAAAATTCCAACTGCGCCGCAATCAGTGGAACGGCGGCTAATAAAGTAAAAAAGAGCTTGTGCTGACAAAGATGGTGAAAGGTCCTTTTTAAAGTTTCCGACACAAATTTGTTGCCTGAGCGCAACCAGAAGTCTCTGTATGTAGATGATATAAAGAAGAGTGACATCTACAGGTTGAACTGAGGCATTGTCACGATATGAACGATTCGGAGGGGGTTGGGGTTTGTTAGTGGCAGATACCCACCTGAAGGTGAATAAAGTGCCCATATCCAACATGGAGAGCAATTCTGCTTTAGACTTTGGGAAGGAGAGACGATATCGCAGGGTCTCAAAGGCCGGGATGATCAAAGCCTTCTTGGTGTTACTCATGTCCAGCTGCACCACCGACTTCCTGAAGTAAAAAAGGGAAAAGCTCAAGGTGTAATTTCACATTGTTTAGCAGTTCCTGAATCATCCACTAGTAGGCGCTCCAGCACAACATAACATCAGTATATATTCTATTACATCACTGGGCCAGAAACACTTAGTTATTTATTTCCTACAAAACATCAAAGACTCCGAGAAGCTATTAACAAACCCTCAGATGATGCTCCTATAATGTGTCTCATCTGTATAACCGTAACTATAAGAACATGTTTACAAGCAAATTACCGCAAGTGGAAACCATCAATTATACACAGGAGTGACAAGGGAGCGAACTACAACTCTCATTATTGTATCCCTACAGAAACATCCAAGTAGTATTCCTCAATACTGGCATAAAGGAGAGGGATACTGCACCCCAATAATATAACTACGATAATACTGCCCCCTATGTACAAGAATATAACTACTATAATACTGCCCCTATGTACAAGAATATAACTACTATAATACTGCTCCTATGTACAAGAATATAACTACTATAATACTGCTCCTATGTACAAGAATATAACTACTATAATACTGCTCCTATGTACAAGAATATAACTACTATAATACTACTCCTATGTACAAGAATATAACTACTATAATACTGCTCCTATATACAAGAATATAACTACTGTAATACTGCCACCTATGTACAAGAATATAACTACTATAATACTGCTCCTATGTACAAGAATATAACTACTATAATACTGCTCCAATGTACAAGAATATAACTACTATAATACTGCTCCTATGTACAAGAATATAACTACTATAATACTACCTCCTATATGCAAGAATATAACTACTATAATACTGCTCCTATGTGCAAGAATATAACTACTATAATACTGCTCCTATGTACAAGAATATAACTACTATAATACTACTCCTATGTACAAGAATATAACTACTATAATACTACCTCCTATATGCAAGAATATAACTACTATAATACTGCTCCTATGTGTAAGAATATAACTACTATAATACTGCTCCTATGTACAAGAATATAACTACTATAATACTACTCCTATGTACAAGACTATAACTACTATAATACTGCACCTATGTACAAGAATATAACTACTATAATACTGCCCCTATGTACAAGAATATACAGTAACTACTATAATACTGACCCCTATATACAAGAATATAACTACTATAATACTACTCCTATGTACAAGAATATAACTACTATAATACTACTCCTATGTACAAGAATATAACTACTATAATACTGCCCCTATGTACAAGAATATAACTACTATAATACTGACCCCTATATACAAGAATATAACTACTATAATACTACTCCTATGTACAAGAATATAACTACTATAATACTGCCCCCTATGTACAAGAATATAACTACTATAATACTACCTCCTATGTACAAGAATATAACTACTATAATACTACTCCTATGTACAAGAATATAACTACTATAATACTACTCCTATATACAAGAATATAACTACTATAATACTGCTCCTATGTACAAGAATATAACTACTATAATACTGCTCCTATGTACAAGAATATAACTACTATAATACTGCCCCCTATGTACAAGAATATAACTACTATAATACTACTCCTATGTACAAGAATATAACTACTATAATACTGCCCCCTATGTACAAGAATATACCTACTATAATACTGCTCCTATGTACAAGAATATATCTACTATAATACTGCTCCTATGTACAAGAATATAACTACTATAATACTGCTCCTATGTACAAGAATATAACTACTATAATACTGCTCCTATGTACAAGAATATAACTACTATAATACTACTCCTATGTACAAGAATATAACTACTATAATACTGCTCCTATGTACAAGAATATAACTACTATAATACTACTCCTATGTACAAGAATATAACTACTATAATACTGCTCCTATGTACAAGAATATAACTACTATAATACTACTCCTATGTACAAGAATATAACTACTATAATACTGTTCCTATGTACAAGAATATAACTACTATAATACTGCTCCTATGTACAAGAATATAACTACTATAATACTACTCCTATATACAAGAATATACAGTAACTACTATAATACTGACCCCTATATACAAGAATTAACTACTATAATACTACTCCTATGTACAAGAATATAACTACTATAATACTGCCCCTATGTACAAGAATATAACTACTATAATACTACTCCTATGTACAAGAATATAACTACTATAATACTGCCCCCTATGTACAAGAATATAACTACTATAATACTACCTCCTATGTACAAGAATATAACTACTATAATACTACTCCTATGTACAAGAATATAACTACTATAATACTACTCCTATATACAAGAATATAACTACTATAATACTGCTCCTATGTACAAGAATATAACTACTATAATACTGCTCCTATGTACAAGAATATAACTACTATAATACTGCTCCTATGTACAAGAATATAACTACTATAATACTGCCCCCTATGTACAAGAATATAACTACTATAATACTACTCCTATGTACAAGAATATAACTACTATAATACTGCCCCCTATGTACAAGAATATACCTACTATAATACTGCTCCTATGTACAAGAATATATCTACTATAATACTGCTCCTATGTACAAGAATATAACTACTATAATACTGCTCCTATGTACAAGAATATAACTACTATAATACTACTCCTATGTACAAGAATATAACTACTATAATACTGCCCCCTATGTACAAGAATATAACTACTATAATACTACTCCTATGTACAAGAATATAACTACTATAATACTGCCCCCTATGTACAAGAATATACCTACTATAATACTGCTCCTATGTACAAGAATATAACTACTATAATACTGCCCCCTATGTACAAGAATATACCTACTATAATACTGCTCCTATGTAAAAGAATATATCTACTATAATACTGCTCCTATGTACAAGAATATAACTACTATAATACTACTCCTATGTACAAGAATATAACTACTATAATACTACTCCTATGTACAAGAATATAACTACTATAATACTGCTCCTATGTACAAGAATATAACTACTATAATACTACTCCTATGTACAAGAATATAACTACTATAATACTACTCCTATATACAAGAATATAACTACTATAATACTGCTCCTATGTACAAGAATATAACTACTATAATACTGCTCCTATGTACAAGAATATAACTACTATAATACTGCTCCTATGTACAAGAATATAACTACTATAATACTGCCCCCTATGTACAAGAATATAACTACTATAATACTACTCCTATGTGCAAGAATATAACTACTATAATACTGCCCCCTATGTACAAGAATATACCTACTATAATACTGCTCCTATGTAGAAGAATATATCTACTATAATACTGCTCCTATGTACAAGAATATAACTACTATAATACTGCTCCTATGTACAAGAATATAACTACTATAATACTACTCCTATGTACAAGAATATAACTACTATAATACTGCCCCCTATGTACAAGAATATAACTACTATAATACTACTCCTATGTACAAGAATATAACTACTATAATACTGCCCCCTATGTACAAGAATATACCTACTATAATACTGCTCCTATGTACAAGAATATAACTACTATAATACTGCCCCCTATGTACAAGAATATACCTACTATAATACTGCTCCTATGTACAAGAATATATCTACTATAATACTGCTCCTATGTACAAGAATATAACTACTATAATACTACTCCTATGTACAAGAATATAACTACTATAATACTACCTCCTATGTACAAGAATATAACTACTATAATACTACTCCTATGTACATGAATATAACTACTATAATACTACTCCTATATACAAGAATATAACTACTATAATACTGCTCCTATGTACAAGAATATAACTACTATAATACTGTTCCTATGTACAAGAATATAACTACTGTAATACTGCCCCCTATGGGTATATATATATAGTTACAGGATGTGCCCTGATACCCGTTGCCCCCTCCCTCATTACCTCAGGCTCTCATAGAGTCCATACATGGGCAGGAAGTCTATATCAGAGAGGAACATATACGGGGTGCTGACGTGTTTCATGGCCACGTTCCTCAGCAGGTTGACCGGATAGAACTGTCCTTCCTTGTATACGATGTGGTACCCCACGTTGCGTCGGTTGAGCAGCACCTCGGAGCCTTGAGCGTAACGTAAGAACTGCTGGGCCTCGGCGTCTGACAGGTACAGGGCCAGGCTGATGGGGCCCTCCCAGTGTTTGCAGATGGCTTCGAGCATCTGGAGCCTATGAGAGGAGAGAGCGTAGCCTTGTATGACTCTGTATACATTGAGCTCCCCCTGGTGGTGGCTGCAGGTAGCACTTAACCTACCACCTACCTGTCCATGGACAGCTGCGCCACCAGGGTGACATCGGTGTCGTCCGCCGCCGGCTCGTACTCGTAGTGCAGGAAGTAGAGGTGAGTGCGATGGACGGTGAAGCGCTCGCGCCTGAACTCGTAGCAGAGGTCGTCCTCGTCCAGCTCTGACAGCTGCTTCTGGAGCTGGAAATAAGACCAGGAAAGCTTAGTGGCGGCCATATTGGACACTTTGAGGAGTTTTCGGTAATTTTTGCTCTCTTCCCCGGCAATTAGTAATATTTCCAGCCGGCGCCAGCAGAGACGCTTTGATGTTTTATTTATGCGCGAGTCGCTGCTAGAAATTCGGATAAATGGCGACCTGTAAACAGCCCGTAATGTAATAAATTATAGAAGGAAGTGATATGGGAGCGGCGCCTGTCATCACGAGTGGTAATTAACTCACAGGGAGGGGGGGTCACAAACTAATTAGCGCATCTTAAGAGTCGTTACCGGAATGTAGAATAGCCACAGACCAAAAACAGTGAAAAACGTGCAGTACTGGCGATGGCCACCAGAGGGCGGTAGAGATCTAGTCATATTTTTCAAAAAATGACCCCTCCCCCCTGACCCCGACTACATAGTGTCCAAGGTCATCTATAGCTGAGTGTAGCAGATCTGTAGTCATAGACATGTAGCTGAGCCGAGTCTGTCCAGCATAGTCATCTGAGTATTACGTATACATCTGATATAGCTGTGCTGGCTGTGTTTGATATAGACAGGTGGAGTAGTTGAGCTGAATATGTCATACACAGGCGAGAGCTAGGTTGGTTAGGAATAGTTCGATTTTTCGGATGCAGATGGGTTACAATATTACACTAACATGGCTGCTTTATTCCAGAAAGAGCGCCGCCACTGGCCACTGGTTGTGTCTGCTATTGCAGCTCTGTATTGAAGGAGCTGCTATGTTTTTCTATTCATGGACTATACAGATGAAGGAAATCTGTCAGATGTAGCAGAGCTGAGGTTTTACGATGGAGTTCAGGCATGTTAATCAGACGGAGATGTAGCAGGGCTCAGATTTTCAGGTGTAGTTGAGACGAGTCATTCAGAGGCAGATGTAGCAGAGCTGAGAATATATGGTGTAGCTGATATTAGATATTCAGATACCGACGTAGCAGAGCTGAAGTTCTACAATGTGGTTGAGACACATTAGTGACATGCAGATGTAGCAGAGCTGAGAATTTATGGTGTAGTTGAGATGAGTTATGCACATGAAGCAGAGCTGAGATTATGTGGTGTAGTTGCGATGGGTTATTCAGATGCAGATGTAGCAGAGCTGAGATTTTCAGGTGTAGTTGAGATGAGTCAGTCAGATACTGATGTAGCAGAGCTGAAGTTTTACAATGTTGTTGAGACACAAGGCAGATACAAATATAACTGAGCTGAGGTTATGCGGTGTAGTTGAGATGAGTTATGCAGATGTAGCAGAGCTGAGGTTATGTGGTATAGTTGCGATGAGTTACTCAGAGGCAGATGTAGCAGAGCTGAGGTTATGCGGTATAGTTGCGATGAGTTACTCAGAGGCAGATGTAGCAGAGCTGAGATTTCGCCCTAGCCCGCAGTGCTGTTTTACATAGGACTGCACGCACACACGGGACACAAACAATGCAGAGCCGAACCGTTCCATAACAAACACACCACGACTACATCTGACATACTCAGCTCTGCTACCCCAGCACCCAGGCAGTGAAGGGGTGTGATGGCTGACATGAGCCGTGTCGGCACTCGCTGAGTGTCAGCGTCATGAATATGTATTGTGGCGGAGGGAGGGGGCGCAGGGGGCAGCGCCGGCAGATGGCATTGTGCAGAGCAGCCGCAATCTTTGTGTAGTAAAAATTAAAATCATTGAAGCCGGTGAGGACGCAGAGGAGCGGGAGCGTGCCAATGTGTCAGGCAGTGAACGATCCCCATCTTTCCTAAGTATAAAGATGCCCTTCAGGATCTGTGCAAAGCTGGGTAGGGCACTGTCATGGCTGCCAATAGTGGGCATGTGTGTGGGCTGGATGTAATGGTAACAAACCCTCCGCTGTGAGACGTATCAGCTCTGTCCAGTAGGTTTGTATCCACTGACGGCGCACACAGATATCTCCGTTCGCACTCACGTTCTCGCTGTTGACGTCGGACTCGCTGGGGCACCCAAACAGCTCCCTCCGCAGGAGGTTCCCGTCATACTCCAGGAAGGTCAGGTACAGGTTCCGGAAGAATTCCACGTGTTTGTTCTTGACTCGCAACTTTTTGGGAGAATTCCAGTGAATAACCTGCAAAAAAAAGAGAGAGAGAGAAGGGTGAGAAGTACAATCTGGTGTGGAGGACGGCGCTGAAATACTCTGTGCTGCTGTGGCCCCTGTTTGCAGCTATACAGCACTCCATACAAGGCTACATACTGATAACCGGTCATTAGGATTGACCATCAGTACGGGATCAGTGGCACCCTCACCGATCTGCTATAGGGCCCCCGCTGCTCCAGTGCGGAGCACATAACTCTGTATACACCAGACACTACACCGTGACCTTGGTCATGGTCCTGTCTGGCATTGCAGCTCGCAACAGTAAAGGTCTATTCAAGCGTACAGGACTGAGCTGCAGTACCAGGCACAGCCACTCTGATAGGTATGGCGCTGTGCCTGCTAAGTATTATAGGGGATGCAGCGCTCGGTGATCAGCCCTCTAGTGGTTATCTAGGGGACTGCCTAGTTCTGCACTGATACATATGAGTGAGGATAACAAGGCAGATTTGTAGACTGGTCACCATCCCTTTAAGGGCGGCGGCCATATTGTATGTATGTGTTCTGATCAATTACTGAGCACTTGTGAGCGGAGCGGCCTGTCCGTGTGCGGAGCGCTGAGCCAGCAGTGGGAGTCACCCCGCAGCTCCAGGGTGTCAGCACAGACGACTGCTTCTTAAAGGGGAACTCCACAGAAACTGTCTGGACACTGCTTAGGGGTCTGATATTATTAGGGGGTGCCATTTGGGGTCCGCTGTTATTAGGGGGTGTCATTTCTTGCTACAGGGAGATCCTCTTCCTGTACACACTGCTGATAGTTTGTTACAATGTGTCAGCACAGGTAATAAGGGTCTCGCTGATTAAGTATATGATATATATATATCTGATATATACTGTGCAGTGTGCAGTATTATATGTGAGCACTAGGTGGCGGTGCAGACAACCACTCTGTTTCTGTGTATGCGCCGTGCTCACACTTGGGTCGGGCTCTTTGTTGTTCTGTGCGGGGCCCCTAATGACGCAGAGCCCGCCGCTAACACCGCACTGACCCGCAGACACCCACACACTCTATAACTATAGTGCTCATCCGGATTTCCTCAGTGTAAGACGTCTTCTGTCTCCGCTGCTTCCTATGGAGACTCCGCCGAGGTGTAAGCACAGCCTGACCACATATTACACGACCACGCGGGGCGTCCGCCATAGAGATC
Organism: Leptodactylus fuscus; assembly: GCF_031893055.1. NCBI lineage: Eukaryota > Metazoa > Chordata > Amphibia > Anura > Leptodactylidae > Leptodactylus > Leptodactylus fuscus. The sequence goes on along the minus strand of NC_134269.1, from coordinate 213,490,698 downwards.
TGCCCCAAGAAAGGGCAATAGAAGAGGCGGCAATTCCCCCACTCTACCCCACCACGTTCTGCTCTTTCTCCCTGACACATTGTATTGAACTGACCACCCTTCTGCTGTTTTATTAATATAATACGGTTATATGGACATTGTATGGCAGTATTATGTGGGAAATGTATGGCGGTATTATGTGGGCACTGTATGGTAATATTATGTGGGCACTGTGTGGTAATATTATGTGAGCACTGTGTGGCAGTATTATGTGGGCACTGTATGGTAATATTATGTGGGCACTGTATGGCAGTATTATGTGGGCACTGTATGGTAATATTATGTGGGCACTGTGTGGCAGTATTATGTGGGCACTGTATGGTAATATTATGTGGGAACTGTATGGCAGTATTATGTGGGCACTGTATGGTAGTATTATGTGGTCACTCATGTTATGAGGGCACTGTGTGGCAGTATTATGTGAGCATTGTATGCAGGTGTTACATGGGCACAGTAGTGAAGTATTATTTGAGCATAGTATAGTAGTATTATGCAAATACTGTATGGTAGTATTATGTGCCAGTGTTAGGTGGGCACTGTATGGTAGTATTATGTGCCAGTGTTAGGTGAGCACTGTATGGTAGTATTATGTGCCAGTTAGGTGGGCACTGTAGGGTAGTATTATGTGCCAGTGTTAGGTGGGCATTGTATGGTAGTATTATGTGGCAGTGTTAGGTGGGCACTGTAGGGTGGTATTATGTGCCAGTGTTAGGTGGGCATTGTATGGTAGTATTATGTGCCAGTGTTAGGTGGGCATTGTATGGTAGTATTATGTGGCAGTGTTAGGTGGGCACTGTAGGGTGGTATTATGTGCCAGTGTTAGGTGGGCATTGTATGGTAGTATTATGTGGCAGTGTTAGGTGGGCACTGTAGGGTGGTATTATGTGCCAGTGTTAGGTGGGCACTGTATGGTAGTATTATGTGCCAGTGTTAGGTGGGCATTGTATGGTAGTATTATGTGCCAGTGTTAGGTGGGCATTGTATGGTAGTATTATGTGCCAGTGTTAGGTGGGCATTGTAGGGTAGTATTATGTGCCAGTGTTAGGTGGGCACTGTATGGTAGTATTATGTGCCAGTGTTAGGTGGGCACTGTATGGTAGTATGTGCCAGTGTTAGGTGGGCATTGTATGGTAGTATTATGTGGCAGTGTTAGGCGGGCATTGTAGGGTAGTATTATGTGCCAGTGTTAGGTGGGCACTGTATGGTAGTATTATGTGGCAGTGTTAGGCGGGCACTGTATGGTAGTATTATGTGCCAGTGTTAGGTGGACATTGTATGGTAGTATTATGTGGCAGTGTTAGGCGGGCACTGTAGGGTGGTATTATGTGCCAGTGTTAGGTCGGCATTGTATGGTAGTATTATGTGCCAGTGTTAGGTGGGCATTGTATGGTAGTATTATGTGCCAGTGTTAGGTGGGCACTGTATGGTAGTATTATGTGCCAGGGTTAGGTGGGCATTGTATGGTAGTATTATGTGGCAGGGTTAGGTGGGCACTGTATGGTAGTATTATGTGCCAGGGTTAGGTGGGCATTGTATGGTAGTATTATGTGGCAGTGTTAGGCGGGCACTGTATGGTAGTATTATGTGGCAGTGTTAGGCGGGCACTGTATGGTAGTATTATGTGCCAGTGTTAGGTGGGCATTGTATGGTAGTATTATGTGGCAGGGTTAGGTGGGCACTGTATGGTAGTATTATGTGCCAGGGTTAGGTGGGCACTGTATGGTAGTATTATGTGCTTTCAGTTTGGCGGCCATCACTGACCTCGGCCTTACTCCAGACATAAGAGGTGGTGGCAGTGACAGAACCTGTACCCAGCACACCCTGCACACGTCCAACCTTGTCCTCACAGCTCACTACAGGACATGTGACCCGCAGCGTCCACTAGATGGCAGTAGAGCGCTCCACAAGCCGCAACATCTCCCAACACAAAAAAAATCCAACTAACCTTCAAATCTCCCTCATTTATCTGTAAGTCACCGATATACGGAGCTGTCACCTCCAGCTGCACTGCCGAAATCTCACACATTGGGGTGTTTGACCAAGAAAATTAAAGTGGTTTAACCTCTTCCTGGCCAGGAGAGGCGGACGTGTATTGATGAGGGGTAGTTAGCGGGGGCGGCGGCCGCTCACATGTCACGGGGCCCAATGTGGAGGGAATGTCATCAAACATTTCTGATCGTATCCGGAAAACAGGAATCTGAGCGCGGCGGAATAAAGAGTCACGTACTGAGCCCTGCGCAAAACGTGGAACAGCGCCCCCTGTCATGTGCCGTCCATATCACTAGGGACCACATAGGCAGCAAGAGCACAGGGACTGCTACGTCTGATGTGTATGATGAGGTTCTGCAGCAGCTGAGGGGTGTATGATGATGATCTGGCCATATACGGCTGTATTGCGCGGGCAGTATATAACAATATAATCCTGGTATTATATGGAGCTTTATATTTCAGCTCTATATGGTGACGTTATATTGGCACTACATTGTCTACATTATATGTATATGACCGTATTATCCTGACACTATATGGACGAATTATTTGGGTTACATATGACACTATTATCTTGCACTATATAGCTATATTATTTGGGCTATGACAATATTATCCTGACACTGTATGTCAGTGTTATGTGGGTTGTATATGGCGGTATTATATTATCAGTCAGTATTATCCTGACACTGTATGTCAGTGTTATGTGGGTTGTATATGGCGGTATTATATTATCAGTCAGTATTATCCTGACACTGTATGTTTGTGTTATGTGGGTTGTATATGTCGGTATTATATTATCAGTTTGTATTATCCTGACACTATATGGAAGAATTATTTGGGTTATATACTGTATGACACTATTATCTTGCACTATATAGCTATATTATTTGGACAATATTATCCTGACACTGTATGTTGGTGTTATATGGGTTGTATATGGCGGTATTATATTATCAGTCAGTATTATCCTGACACTGTATGTTGGTGTTATGTGGGTTGTATATGGCGGTATTATATTATCAGTTAGTATTATCCTGACACTGTATGTTGGTGTTATGTGGGTTGTATAGCGGTATTATATTATCAGTTAGTATTATCCTGACACTGTATGTTGGTGTTATGTGGGTTGTATAGCGGTATTATATTATCAGTTAGTATCATCCTGACACTGTATGTTGGTGTTATGTGGGTTGTATATGGCGGTATTATATTATCAGTTAGTATTATCCTGACACTGTATGTTGGTGTTATGTGGGTTGTATAGCGGTATTATATTATCAGTTAGTATTATCCTGACACTGTATGTCGGTGTTATGTGGGTTGTATATGGCGGTATTATATTATCAGTCAGTATTATCCTGACACTGTATGTTTGTGTTATGTGGGTTGTATATGTCGGTATTATATTATCAGTTTGTATTATCCTGACACTATATGGAAGAATTATTTGGGTTATATACTGTATGACACTATTATCTTGCACTATATAGCTATATTATTTGGACAATATTATCCTGACACTGTATGTTGGTGTTATGTGGGTTGTATAGCGGTATTATATTATCAGTTAGTATTATCCTGACACTGTATGTCGGTGTTATGTGGGTTGTATATGGCGGTATTATATTATCAGTCAGAATTATCCTGACACTGTATGTTGGTGTTATGTGGGTTGTATAGCGGTATTATATTATCAGTTAGTATTATCCTGACACTGTATGTCGGTGTTATGTGGGTTGTATATGGCGGTATTATATTATCAGTCAGAATTATCCTGACACTGTGTGTTGGTGTTATGTTGGTTGTATATGGCGTTATTATATTATCAGTTAGTATTATCCTGACACTGTATGTTGGCGTTATGTGGATTGTATATGGCGGTATTATATTATCAGTCAGTATTATCCTGACATTGTATGTTGGTGTTACATGGGTTGTATATGGCAGCATTATATTGTCAGTCGGTATTATTCTGGTGCTATATGTTGGATGAAATTACCAGAGAATCGATCTCTACCTCACTTGTTGCCCGCGCCCCCGTTTTCTGTATAACCGCCAGTGTGTACATCAGCGCGGCGCTCTATAAATATCCGGTGATGATAAAGCTGGCGGGAACATTGTAGTCAGTTTGAAGTCTCAGTAGTGACAGATCCTGCGGTGACTTTGTAGACACCTGCTCTGCGCACGGTCGCTCCGGGGATCGCTCTCCAGGTAACGTCTGTGCGCACAGCTGGCGGTGGCTGACTGATCCGCCATTGTTGTGTCATGTAGATTCAAAGACAATTCAAGTGTGTCTTACGGTTAAAAAATGTGTCTGCGAGTGAGCGGCGACTGCGACATGTCTGCCGTGTAATCGGAGCACGCCCAGGAAATGTACGGTCGTTGGCGGCAGAATGTTCCTGCCCCATACTCCAGTCACATCCAGAGCTGCAGCGACTACTCTGCTGGTTATCTATCTATCTCCTATCTATCTATCTATCTATCTATCTATCTATCTATCTATCTATCTATCTCCTATCTATCTATCTATCTATCTATCTATCTATCTCCTATCTATCTATCTATCTATCTATCTATCTATCTATCTCCTATCTATCTATCTATCTATCTATCTATCTATCTCCTATCTATCTATCTATCTATCTATCTATCTATCTATCTATCTATCTATCTCCTATCTATCTATCTATCTATCTATCTATCTATCTTCTATCTATCATCTATCTATCTATCTATCTATCTATCTATCTCCTATCTATCTATCTATCTATCTATCTATCTATCTTCTATCTATCTATCTATCTATCTATCTATCTTCTATCTATCTATCTATCTATCTATCTATCTATCTCCTATCTCTCTATCTATCTATCTATCTATCTATCTATCTATCTCCTATCTATCTATCTATCTATCTATCTATCTATCTATCTATCTATCTATCTATTTATTCCTATCTATCTATCTATCTATCTATCTATCTATCTATCTATCTCCTATCTATCTATCTATCTATCTATCTATCTATCTATCTATCTATCTCCTATCTATCTCCTATCTATCTATCTATCTATCTATCTATCTATCTATCTATCTATCTCCTATCTATCTATCTCCTATCTATCTATCTATCTATCTATCTATCTATCTATCTATCTCCTATCTATCTATCTATCTATCTATCTATCTATCTATCTATCTATCTATCTATCTCACAGATTAACCGCCATCGTGTCCCCCTTAAACTCCGATAATGCATATAAATGCAGCTCTGGGTGTGACTGGAGTATAAACCATGATATGAAAAAATAAAGCTGTAACACGGACATACAGTACACTGCAGCTTCGGATGTAATTGGAGTATAAGCCGATTACTCATGTCTCACGAGTGCAGCAGAATTATGAGTGCAGCTCTGGATGTGAATGGAGTATAACACACGTATCAGATTCCCACAGCTGGTATTTTCGGAGCAGGCCTTTGCAGCGTTCTCACTTTTCCAGGAATTTTTTCGGCGTGTAATTACTTCCAGCTTTTAGGCAGAAATTAGCCGAGCAATTAAATCGCTTTCTTAACACACGGAAAGATTTGGGGGCGGCCGGGGCGACATTCAACCGTCCCTGCGTGAGGTGAAGGTCACATTGTAACGCGCCCACAATTACAGCGCCAAAATTGGTTTTCTCATTCTCTTGCCCATTGTGTCAAAATGGCCGCCGACGGCGTAACTGGGAGCTGCGGCCAAGTGTCTTAACACTTAACGAAAACGAGGGTCAAGGGTCAACACACAGGAACCAATCAGGTCGCTGCGAGAAAGGAGAGCCAAACCTGATTGGTTGATATGGGCAACAGCACCTAGTACTGGATTCAGGAAATCTCAACCATTTTTGTTGCACATAGCAACCAATCACAGCGCAGCTTTCATTTTTCAAGAGCACTATAAGAGATGAAAGCTGCGCTGTGATTGGCTGCTATAGGTTACAGCTGTGCTAAGGCCCAGGCACCACACAACATATATTCCAGTATTCCCACTGTCGGAATGGGGCCCGCACTGAAAAAAGATGGGGCCACAATTCAGAATGGCCCCAAGAAAGGGGCGCAATGTTGAAGTATCTTGAAGGCGCTCCTTATATAAGACATCAGTCACATGGGGTGTAGACATGTGCACAGTGAGCTCCCCCTAGTGGCAGCTGTAGGTAGACAGAATTTTCTGATTTATAGCTGTGTCAGCACAAATTTTAGCCCTTTACCTCCGCAGATGACCCCAGAAAATGCTAATAATCCCTTTATACCCCTAGGCCAACAGGAATCAAAGGTGTGAAATTCTATCCCACCCTAGACCACCAGGGATGTTAGGTCTTAAGCCACAACTACACTAAAGTAATATGTATATTACTATTAACCCTTCACCACCACATACCACCAGGGTTACGTACCCCATACCAGCAGGGATATTTACCCTATACCACCAGGGATACTCACCTCATACCACAGGGATACTCAATCTATACCACCAGGGATACTCACCCCACACCATTAAAGATATTAACCCCATACCACCAGGGATACTTACCCTATACCACCAGTGATATTTTCCCTATACCACCAGTGATACTCACCCACACCATTAAAGATATTAACCCCATACCACCAGGGATACTTACCCTATACCACCAGTGATATTTTCCCTATACCACCAGGGATACCCACCCCACACCATCAGGGGTATTCACCGATACCACCAGGGATATTTTCCCTATATCACCAGAGATACTCACCCTATACCATCATGAATATCTACCCTATATCACGATAGATACTACCCTATACTACCAGGGATACTCACCCCACATCTCCATGGATATTTACCCCATACCACCAGGGATATCAAATATAAATACCTAAACATGTCTAGACCTCCAGGGATAATAGGTCTTCACCAATATCCACAGTAATCCAACACAGATATAGCCACCTCCCTACCCCATACCACCAGGGATATTGTGTATTAAAACCTGAACACCTCTAGGCCTCCTGGGATATTAGTGATATCAGGTCTTAAACCATAGTCACGCATAAAATTAACTCTTCAACACTCAATATCACCAGGAATATTCACTCCATATCACCAGGGATATTATGTAATGTATTGGGGCGTGAAGGGCGGACCCTACTCACTTGGCCCCACCCACATTTTATGAAGCGCTAACAGGTTTGAAAATGCGTAAAATTTAGGCAAAAATCTGTTCTGTGACAAAAATTGCCTCGTTTCTCTCCTGCAGTTTCCTGATCTTCTAGTTACACAGATAAACCACACGTTACCCTCCATCTCTCGCCCGATTTCTCAAGCTCGGAGTGATGTGGAGCGGCTTCTTCTTCCCTTCATTAATTTCTCCGGAGTGCTTCATTATGCCGCTTATTAATTACATAATATCTTTTATTATTGGATACAATGGAGAGCGAGCTGCGGAAGTTTCTTCAGGTGTAATAAGTCTGCGTGGTAATGGGGAGAAGTGTCACCTAACACGGACCGGTGCAGGCGTTCTCTCGCTGAGCACCAATAAAGCCGCCTGTAATTGGCACTCCGCTCCGCGCTAATTCTTTATTCTACGGCAAGATGTGTAAATAACAAGCGTGAACGTCGTCTACAGGCGGAACATGAGAAGAGCTATTAATATCACTCAGCCAGATCTGCGGAAAGTTACACGGACGGCAGAGAACTTCAGAGTACAATCTACTGTCACCTATCTATTATCTGACCCCTAAACTAATACAGACCCCAGACCAGACCCCTAAATAAATACAGACCCCAGACCAGACCCCTAAACTAATACAGAGCCCAGACCAGACCCCTAAACTAATACAGACCCCAGACCAGACCCCTAAACTAATACAGACCCCAGACCGGACCCCTAAACTAATACAGACCCCAGACCAGACCCCTAAATAAATACAGACCCCAGACCAGACCCCTAAACTAATACAGACCCCAGACCAGACCCCTAAACTAATACAGACCCCAGACCAGACCCCTAAACTAATACAGACCCCAGACCGGACCCCTAAACTAATACAGACCCCAGACCAGACCCCTAAACTAATACAGACCCCAGACCAGACCCCTAAACTAATACAGACCCCAGACCAGACCTCTAAACTAATACAAACCCCAGACCAGACCCCTAAACTAATACAGACCCCAGACCAGACCACTAAACTAATACAGACCCCAGACCCCTAAACTAATACAGACCCCAGACCAGACCCCTAAACTAATACAGACCCCAGACCAGACCACTAAACTAATACAGACCCCAGACCCCTAAACTAATACAGAGCCCAGACCAGACCCCTAAACTAATACAGACCCCAGACCAGACCCCTAAACTAATACAGAGCCCAGACCAGACCCCTAAACTAATACAGATCCCAGACCAGACCCCTAAACTAATACAGACCCCAGACCAGACCTCTAAACTAATACAGACCCCAGACCAGACCCCTAAACTAATACAGACCCCAGACCCCTAAACTAATACAGACCCCAGACCAGAGCCCTAAACTAATACAGACTCCAGACCTGACCCTTAAACTAATACAGACCCCAGACCCCTAAACTAATACAGACCCCAGACCCCTAAACTAATACAGACCCCAGACCAGACCCCTAAACTAATACAGACCCCAGACCTGACCCCTAAACTAATACAGATCCCAGACCAGACCCCTAAACTAATACAGACCCCAGACCAGACCTCTAAACTAATACAGACCCCAGACCAGACCCCTAAACTAATACAGACCCCAGACCAGACCCCTAAACTAATACAGACCCCAGACCAGACCCCTAAACTAATACAGACCCCAGACCAGACCCCTAAACTAATACAGACCCCAGACCAGACCCCTAAACTAATACAGACCCCAGACCAGACCCCTAAACTAATACAGACCCCAGACCAGACCCCTAAACTAATACAGACCCCAGACCAGACTCCTAAACTAATACAGACCCCAGACCATACCCCTAAACTAATACAGACCCCAGACCAGACCCCTAAACTAATACAGACCCCAGACCAGACCCCTAAACTAATACAGACCCCAGACCAGACCCCTAAACTAATACAGACCCCAGACCAGACTCCTAAACTAATACAGACCCCAGACCATACCCCTAAACTAATACAGACCCCAGACCAGACTCCTAAACTAATACAGACCCCAGACCATACCCCTAAACTAATACAGACCCCAGACCAGGCCCCTAAACTAATACAGACCCCAGACCATACCCCTAAACTAATACAGACCCCAGACCAGACCCCTAAACTAATACAGACCCCAGACCAGACCCCTAATCTAATACAGACCCCAGACCAGACCCCTAAACTAATACAGAGCCCAGACCAGACCCCTAAACTAATACAGACCCCAGACCAGACCCCTAAACTAATACAGAGCCCAGACCAGACCCCTAAACTAATACAGATCCCAGACCAGACCCCTAAACTAATACAGACCCCAGACCAGACCTCTAAACTAATACAGACCCCAGACCAGACCCCTAAACTAATACAGACCCTAGACCAGACCCCTAAACTAATACAGACCCCAGACCAGAGCCCTAAACTAATACAGACTCCAGACCTGACCCCTAAACTAATACAGACCCCAGACCCCTAAACTAATACAGACCCCAGACCCCTAAACTAATACAGACCCCAGACCAGACCCCTAAACTAATACAGACCCCAGACCAGACCCCTAAACTAATACAGACCCCAGACCAGACCCCTAAACTAATACAGACCCCAGACCAGACCTCTAAACTAATACAGACCCCAGACCAGACCCCTAAACTAATACAGACCCCAGACCAGACCCCTAAACTAATACAGACCCCAGACCAGACCCCTAAACTAATACAGACCCCAGACCAGACCCCTAAACTAATACAGACCCCAGACCAGACCCCTAAACTAATACAGAGCCCAGACCAGACCCCTAAACTAATACAGACCCCAGACCAGCCAATGACATTGCAAGAAATCCCCAAATTGATGGACCAGTAGTGGAGATAACACAGCAGCAATAAAGAGCAGTGAAGCAATTCTAGTGTGTCTGGGATCTGATATATATATACCTGATATATATATACACCATATACCTCCCAACCGACAAAGGACACAAAGAGCGCCCCAGGGCAAATTTACTCCACCCACTTCTACGTTGACTCCTCCCATTTTCAGCCATTTTTCTTTGTGCCCCCACACAGTATAATCCTCCTTCAGTCACCCTAACATTACATGCCCCCACATTATAATGTTCACCTCCAATTGCCCCACAGTATGAAGTCCCCTCTTCTGGTGTCCCAGTTTAAACTTGGGGAAACTAGAGGGGAATATTAAACAGTGGGGGTAGTTGGAGGGGGACAATAAATTGGTGGCGGCTGGAGTGGGACATTAAACTGGGGACGGACATGTCCCATCCATCTACCACCAGTTTAATTCCCCCCTCCATTTGTCACCAGTTTAATGCCCCCCTCCATCTACCACCAGTTTAATGCCCCCCTCCATTTGTCACCAGTTTAATGTCCTCCTCCATCTGCTACCATTTTAATGAGATCCCTCCATCTGCCCCCAGTTTTGTGTCCCTCCCCCCTTCATCTGCCATCAGTTTCATCTATTGGGACCGCGGGAGGTATGGGGCTAGCTAGCAAAATATTATCAGGTACATGTGCAACCATTAATATGTCCCACTTAAAGGGGAAGACTAAAAATAAAGCACTTCCTGGTTAAGTGGAGTCACATACTTTATGACATGATCTCCCTGAGCCAGTCAGGAGTATTGTGGAGCGTCACATGGTCGTCTTCTGAGTTGCTGACAGACTGAGAAGGGTCATGATTTCATCTTTAGCCCCTCCTTTTTGTCACTTTAGAGGATGTGACAATCTAAGCCACACCCTAAACTCATAGGACTGCCCACTTTGGTAGTCTAAGCCGCACCCAATTTCTGCTCTGTGTTCTAGGACAAAACCATGAAATCCTGGATGTTTGGGAGGAGCCATAATCTAGAAATAATCCCTCATCATTTATCATCACATGGTATCAAAGGTGTTATTGTTATTAGTGATATATAATATCTATATACTCAGCGTAACATGTGCTGTATATACATATAGCTGTCACGGACATTACTCACCTTCAGATCTGACACATCCCGGTAGCACTGCTCAGAGCGGGTGTGATCTGACAACTGCACATTCCAGAAACAGGGGAGCTGATGGACCAAAAACGGGTTCTGCTTGATGACGGCATTAAAGATGTCCTATAGAGAGAAGAGAGCTCACTGTATACAGGAATATGGTCTGTATATAGCAGTATTATAGCGGTTATATTCTTCTACATAGGAGCAGTATTATAGTAGTTATATTCTTATACATAGGGGCAGTATTATAGTAGTTATATTCTTGTACATAGGAGGTAGTATTATAGTAGTTATATTCTTATACATAGGGGCAGTATTATAGTAGTAATATTCTTGTACATAGGAGGTAGTATTATAGTAGTTATATTCTTGTACATAGGAGTAGTATTATAGTAGTTATATTCTTGTACATAGGAGCAGTATTATGGTAGATATATTCTTGTACATAGGAGCAGTATTATAGTAGTTATATTCTTGTACATAGGAGCAGTATTATAGTAGTTATATTCTTGTACATAGAAGCAGTATTATAGTAGTTATATTCTTGTACATAGGGGCAGCATTACAGTAGTTATATTCTTGTACATAGGAGCAGTATTATAGTAGTTATATTCTTGTACATAGGAGCAGTCTTATAGTAGTTATATTCTTGTACATAGGAGCAGTATTATAGTAGTTATATTCTTGTATATAGGAGTAGTATTATAGTAGTTATATTCTTGTACATAGGAGCAGTATTATAGTAGTTATATTCTTGTACATAGGAGGTAGTATTATAGTAGTTATATTCTTGTATATAGGAGCAGTATTATAGTAGTTATATTCTTGTATATAGGGGTAGTATTATAGTAGTTATATTCTTGTATATAGGGGCAGTATTATAGTAGTTATATTCTTGTACATAGGGGCAGTATTATAGTAGTTATATTCTTGTATATAGGGGCAGTATTATAGTAGTTATATTCTTGTATATAGGAGTAGTATTATAGTAGTTATATTCTTGTATATAGGGGCAGTATTATAGTAGTTATATTCTTGTATATAGGGGCAGTATTATAGTAGTTATATTCTTGTATATAGGGGCAGTATTATAGTAGTTATATTCTTGTACATAGGAGCAGTATTATAGTAGTTATATTCTTGTACATAGGAGGCAGTATTATAGTAGTTATATTCTTGTATATAGGAGTAGTATTATAGTAGTTATATTCTTGTATATAGGAGTAGTATTATAGTAGTTATATTCTTGTACATAGGAGTAGTATTATAGTAGTTATATTCTTGTACATAGGTAGTATTATAGTAGTTATATTCTTGTACATAGGTAGTATTATAGTAGTTATATTCTTGTACATAGGAGCAGTATTATAGTAGTTATATTCTTGTACATAGGAGGCAGTATTATAGTAGTTATATTCTTGTATATAGGGGCAGTACTACAGCTCTCATCCTCCTCACTTGCTTACATACATTATAGCCGGTCTCTTCTGCGGTGTTGCAGTAGATCCTGACCAGACTTAATGCTGACATCATGATGCCGGGCACACAGGCCGTTACTTGTACTATAGCCGCGCGGCGCTCGCACTTCTGTATTTTGTTGACATTAAATATTCATCTGCTCTTACTGGGTTATTATAAGTACAGGAGACACATGGATCTTGTTTTCACAGCGAGATATGAGGAGATGAGGCCGGGCATGAATATTACCACCACTGTATGTGTCACAGATATCATAGCGGCGCACTCACTTGATCAGCCAAGGAGGTAGATAACATGCTCATCAGCTCTCGCTCTGCCGTCAGACGCCACATCTGCTCCCATTTCATCTTCCGTAACTTGTCCAGGAGTAAAAGTATCACCCCTGTAAGGAGAGAAACCGATCAATGGATCAATAATGACAAAAAGATATAGGTGGTTATTAGTCTAATCATTCATGTGATCGATCAATCAGACACCTCGAGGTCCCCGCACAACCCTACAGCTCAGGCTATAGCTGTATATGAGACATTGTCATGTATTTGGTTGTGCAGTACGAGGTGTATCAGCACACAAATAGTTAATGATGCAATCAGTAGTTCATTAATTGAATCAACCAATAATTGTATCTACTAATAATCAATCATTCATCTGTGACATATAATAAACCGATCATAATTACCCAAACAATAATCCAATAAATAAAGCAATTGTGTAACCGATCAATAGAACAATCAACAAATAAGGAATCCTAAGCAATCGATGAGCCCAATCAATCCACTAATTGTCCAATTAATCAATCCAAAGGAGAAGTGTGTTAGGATGGATCTATCTATCTATCTATCTATCTATCTATCTATCTATCTATCTATCTATCTATCTCCTATCTATCTATCTATCTATCTATCTATCTATCTATCTATCTATCTATCAATCATCTATCTATCTATCTATCTCCTATCTATCTATCTCCTATCTATCTATCTATCTATCTATCTATCTATCTCCTATCTATCTATCTATCTATCTATCTATCTATCTCCTATCTATCTATCTATCTATCTATCTATCTATCTATCATCTATCTATCTATCTATCTATCTATCTATCTACCTATCTCCTATCTATCTATCTATCTATCTATCTATCTATCTATCATCTATCTATCTATCTATCTATCTATCATCTATCTATCTATCTATCTATCTATCTATCTCCTATCTATCTCTCTATCTACTATCTATCTATCTATCTATCTATCTATCTATCTCCTATCTATCTATCTATCTATCTATCTATCTATCTATCTATCTATCTACCTATCTCCTATCTATCTATCTATCTATCTATCCATCTCCTATCTATCTATCTATCTATCTATCTATCTATCTATCTATCTATCTATCATCTATCTATCTATCATCTATCTATCTATCTATCTATCTATCTCCTATCTATCTATCTATCTATCTATCTATCTCCTATCTATCTATCTATCTATCTATCCATCTCCTATCTATCTATCTATCTATCTATCTATCATCTATCTATCTATCTATCTATCTATCTATCTATCTATCTATCATCTATCTATCTATCTATCTATCATCTATCTATCTATCTATCTATCTATCTATCATCTATCTATCTATCTATCTATCTATCTATCTCCTATCTATCTATCTATCTATCTATCTATCTATCTATCTATCTATCTATCCATCCATCCATGAATGGTCCAGTCCCCCTCAGAAGTCTCAGGACCACCATTGTAGGGTATAGACCTTTCCTCTCACCCCCGGGGGGTTCGGCTGGATGTATTTACCACACTGTCTGGTCTTGGCCTTATTAATAGAGATGAGCGAACACTAAAATGTTCGAGGTTCGAAATTCGATTCGAACAGCCGCTCAATGTTCGTGTGTTCGAACGGGTTTCGAACCCCATTATAGTCTATGGGGAACAGATACTCGTTAAGGGGGAAACCCAAATCCGTGTCTGGAGGGTCACCAAGTCCACTATGACACCCCAGGAAATGATGCCAACACCTCTGGAATGACACTGGGACAGCAGGGGAAGCATGTCTGGGGGCATCTAACACACCAAAGACCCTCTATTACCCCAACATCACTGCCTAACAACTACACACTTTCCACATTCAAAAAAACCTCTATCAAAGTGGGAAAATACCTGGAAACCTTCTTTACTCCCCAAATGGATGGACACAAACCCCAATTTAAGCTCAACAAACAGTAACAACCACCCCTTTAAATCACGTTCTCCATGACAACCACAAATGGAATAGGCAATGGGAATTCCAAAAGCCCTCACCCTTAACTGTCATTTTGAGTGTGTGTGTGTGTGTGTGTGTGTGTGTGTGATATGTGGTAAGACCTTCCAAAATTCACTTTTCTAGCCCTTAACATGAGCCCTTCCAAACAAAGTTACATGACCTTAAGCTGAGCTACCAGCAGAGATTGAGGCCCTTGGCATGAGTAGAGCCTTGCACCAGCGTGTGTCCCTTAACATCAGGCGGGCCCTAAGTTCTGCGCTTTGCACAAAAGTTCCACATTAACTAGGCTGAATGGTACAAAGATTAGTAGGCCCGAGAACCAGGAACAGGTCTTGCAATGGCTGTCGGATAACGCTTAAAGCACATTGTCCACCAGCCAGTCAGCCTCTACCTCCTCTTACCCAACAGTCTTGTCCTCCTTCCACCCAAAATTCCCAATCTTCTCAGAACAATAACCCCAACTGTCCCTGCTCCCCAGAGCTGTTCTCCCTTCCTTTGACTGTACCGCAACCTGCCCCTCCATTTCGCGATTCCACGGACCTAACAGACGAGTATCTGTGTCCAGATGCTCAAACACTAGAGTCTCCTCCATTCCATCTCCGGTCGATTTGGTGGCGGATGACCAGCAACCCACCCTCATCGACGACGATGAGACGCAGTTGCTGTCAGGGCAGCCAGTTGACATGCGCATTGTGCAGGAGGAGGAGGCGAGACAGGAGTTGGAAGAGGAGGTGGTGGACGACGAGGACACCGACCCCACCTGGACAAGGCAGATGTCAAGCTGGGAAAGTAGTGTGGATGTTGAGGCAGGTGCAGCACCAAAAAGGGTAGCTAGAGGCAGAGACATGTCCAGAGGCAGAGGTCAGCTGCTTTGCCGAAGCCAGGCCAGACCCGGAATGTCCGAAGATGTTCCCTTTTGTACCCAGCCCAGAAAAACTCCCCCATCGAGGGCACGTTTCTTGAAGGTGTAGAGTTTTTTCAAGGAATGCGCCGAGGACAGATATAGTGTCGTCTACACAATTTGCCTCTCGAAATCGAGTAGGGGCCCTGAGAAGAGCAACCTGTCCACCACTTCAATGCACCGTCATTTGGAATCCAAGCAATGGAATCAGTGGCAGGCAGCAACGGCAGGACAAACGTCGCCCGCCGTTCATGCCACTGCCTCTGCTCACAGTGCTGGCGATGCACTCCAGAGGACGAGCCAGGACATCACTTCATCTGCCTCCGCCACTTTGTTGACTTCTCCCTCATCCTCCCCTGTTTCTGTCTTATCTCCTTCTCCTGCACCATCAAAGGCACCATCAGGCGCTTCTTTACAACAACCCACCATCTCTCAGACATTGGAGCGCCGGCAGAAATACACCGCTAACCACCCACCCACGCAAGCCTAGAACGCCAACATCGCTAAACTGCTGGCCCAGGAGAGGTTGGCGTTCCGGCTTGTTGAAACTCCCGCCTTCCCGGACCTGATGGCAACTGTGGCACCTCACTATGCCGTCCCTAGCCGTCTCAACTTCTCCCGGTGTGGCGTCCCCGCCTTGCACCAGCACGTGTCACTCAACATCAGGTGGGCCCTTAGTTCCGCGCTTTGCTGCAAGGTCCACTTGACCACCGACACTTGGACAAGCGCCTGTGGTCAGGGATGCTGCAGTGCTTATCTTTAATGACAGGCAGGGTGAATGTGGTGGAGTCTGTTCCCCGGGTGCAAACTGGGGTGGCCTATCTCCTCTCCCAGGCCAAAATTCATGGCAGGAGTAGACTGAAACCCTACGACGCTGCAACCTCCACCACAGCTACTAGCGGCAAACGCTAAAACACTGGTGTGGGGAGACGTCAGCAGGCGGTGCTGAAGCTCATCAGCTTGGGGGACAGACAGCACAGTGCCTCCGAGGTCAGGGATGCCATCCTGGCTGAGATGGCATTCTTTTTTCCCTGCTACACCTGGGGCCTGGCATTTTTACGCCTGTGATAATGGCTGGAACCTGGTAGCGGCTCTGGAGCTTGCCAGCCTCCAACACGTTCCATGTTTGGCCCACGTCTAACCTAGTGGTGCAAAGTTTTTTAAAAACATACCCAAATGTACCGAAGCTACTGTTGAAAATGCGGCGCTTGTGCGCCCACTTTTGCAAGTGCACAGGAGTCGCTGCTAGCCTAAAAACACTCTAGCAAGGCCTACATCTGTCCAAACACAGGCTGTTGTCCGTCATTCACACACGCTGAAACCCTACAATACCATATCTTGAGCAGGGTGTGTGAGCTGCACAGACCTTTGATGGAGTTCCATCTACAAAACCCAAGGGTTCCTCAAAGTCAGCAACCAAAGTTTCTGCACCATGAGTTTCCAGGGGTGGCAGAGTTATGGCTAGGGGAAGAGGCATGGATAGGGATGATGTCTAGGGGCAAAAGCAGTGTGGATGTGGAGGCAAGCTAAGCAGGAAAAACTGGGGGTACAAGCTAAGGCATGGACTGGGGTGATGTCTAGGAGCAAAAGCAGTGTGGATGTGGAGGCAAGCTAAGCAGGAAAAACTGGGGATACAAGCTAAGGCATGGACTGGGGTGATGTCTAGGGGCAAAAGCAGTGTGGATGTGGAGGCAAGCTAAGCAGGAAAAACTGGGGATACAAGCTAAGGCATGGACTGGGGTGATGTCTAGGGGCAAAAGCAGTGTGGATGTGGAGGCAAGCTAAGCAGGAAAAACTGGGGGTACAAGCTAAGGCATGGACTGGGGTGATGTCTAGGGGCAAAAGCAGTGTGGATGTGGAGGCAAGCTAAGCAGGAAAAACTGGGGGTACAAGCTAAGGCATGGACTGGGGTGATGTCTAGGGGCAAAAGCAGTGTGGATGTGGAGGCAAGCTAAGCAGGGAAAATGGTGGCTAGAGGCAAAGGGATGTCCATAGGCAGCAAGGGCAAAGATGCAAAACTCTCCCGTTTCAAGAATTTTCCTGACTTGTTTCCCCACAAAACATTCCTGGGAGGAGGGCTGAAACACCACCCTCCTCCTCCTCCGCTGTTAGATTTACCCCAGCTACGAGCTGAAAACGCTGCAACACTGGTGTGGGGAGACGTCAGCAGGCTGGGCTGAAGCTCATCAGCTTGGGAGACGGACAGCACACTGCCTCTGAGGTCAGGGATGCCATCCTGGATGAGATGGCAATTTGTTTATCCCCGCTGCCCCTGGGGCCAGGTTTTTTAGCTTGTTGGAGGGCTCTGGAGCTTGCCAGCCTCCAACACGTTCCATGCCTGGCCCACATGTTCAATGTAGTGGTGCAATGATTTTTAAAAACATACCCCAAATTAGCTGAGCTAAGGGTGAAAGTGCGGCACTTGGACACCCACTTTCCCAAGTCTACAGTACCTGGAGCTAGCCGCAATACACTCCAGCAAGGCCTACATCTGCCTGAAGCACCTACTGTTGTGCGAGGTCACCACACGCTCTAACCCTAGATACCGTATGTTCAGCAGGGTGTGTGAGCAGCAGAGACCTTTGATGGAGTACCAGCTACAAAACCCAAGGGTTCCTCAGAGTCAGCTCCCTCACTTTCTGCACCATGAGTTTCCATGGGTGGCAGACTTATGGCTAGAGGCACAGGCATGGATAGGGGTGATGTGTAGGGGCAAAAGCAGTGTGGATGTGGAGGCAAGCTAAGCAGCAAAAACTGGGGGTACAAGCAGCCGGTGACATCATCACTGACAAGCACAGCTGTCTGTCAGCTGACAGGCTGACTTTCACCAAAATGAACAGACAATGGATAGACTCATCATATACATGTCAGTTACATGACAAATTTAGTGCAATTTGCAAGTCCAAGATGGTTTGGAGATCTGCGGAGAGGAATCTCACCACCTCTTGCGGGTGCCATCATTTGGAAGGCAAGCCCTGGGCTCAGTGGGTGAGAGCAAGCGCAGGATAATCGTCGTTTGGCCTGGCGGCCACTGCCTCTTCCACTGTTGACAGGGCTGGCGCTGCAGTCCAGACCAGGAGCCAGGACACCTCCACATCTGCCTCTGACACTTTGGGGAGTTCACCCTTATCCTCACCTTTTCCTGCCATTTCTCCTTTTGCCCGCGCCATCATGCGCCTCTTCCCAGCAACTCCCCATCTCCCAAGCCTTTCATTTCATGCTAAAGTACAGCGCAACCCACCCACATGCCCAAGGCTTCAACGGCCTCATCTTAAGAAATCTGGCCCAGGAGATGTTGGAATCCCGGCTGGGGGACACTCTGCCCTTTTTGGGCAGAGTGTCTACTGCGCCACCGCACTGTGCCGTCCACACCAGCACTTTCCCCCAAACATGAGGCGGTCCCTAAATTCAGCGCTTAGCCCTAAAGTTCCATGTGACCAGTTACGAATGGACAAGTGCATGCGGACAGGGACGCTACCTTTCAATTTGGGCACAGTGGTTGAATGTAGTTGAGGCGTGGACCGGGTCGCAAAATGTGGTGGCCTGACTTGTCTCCCCACACAACATTCCTGGGAGGAGGGCTGAAACACCACCCTCCTCCGCTGTTAAATTGACCCCAGCTACGAGCTGGAAACGCTGCAACACTGGTGTGGGGAGACGTCAGCGGGCCGTGCTGAAGCTCATCAGCTTGGGGGCCAGACAGCACACTGCCTACAAAGTGAGTCATGCCATCCTCGATGAGACGGCAATGTGGTTTTTGCCACTGCACCTGGGCCCAGGCATGTTGTCATGTGTGATAATGGCCGTAACCTGGGATTGGCTCTGTAGCTTGGCAGCCTGCAACATATTCCATGCCTGGGCCACGTTTTTAACTCATTGCTGCTAATCTTTTGAAAAAGGTACCCCAATGTTCCTGAGCTACTGGTGAAAGTGTGGCGCTTGTGCGGATAGTTTTTAAAGTGTATAGTTGCCGCTGCTAGCCTCTATGCACTCCTACAACGCCTGTACCTGCTGGAACAACGGCTGTTGTGCGACGTCTCCACACTGCTGGCACTAAACATATCATGTGTTGAGCAGAGTGTGTGAGCAGCACAGACCTTTGATGTAGTTCCAACTCCAAAACCCTCGGGTTCGTCAAAGTCAACTCCCTCAGTTGCTCAACCATGAGTGGCCATGGGTGGCAGACTTATGTGAAATCCCATCCCATCCATTGCACTGGACACGAAACATTAGCATGCGCTCAGCACAACTTCGGATATGGCAGATGCGTTAAGCAGGGTGCAGGGTACAACACAGACCAGGCCCGAGCACCAGGAACAGGTGTTAGAAATACTGCAGCATCTGCCATTTCCTTCCAATTTTGGGGTTTTGGACCCGCCACCGACTTGTCTGGACCTAAGTGGGGATCATGAGACACAGTTGCCATCAAGGCAAGCTGTGGTCATGTGCGGTTTGCAGTAAGGGGGCAGTGCGCAATTGGAAGAGGAGTTGGTGGATGACGAGGCCACCGACCCCACATGGACAGGGGTGATGTCTAGGGGCTAAAGCAGTGTAGATGTAGAGGGAAGCTAAATCAACAAAAAACCTGGGTAGAAGCAAAGGCATAAACTGGGGTGATGTTTAGGGGTGAAAGCAGAGTAGATGTGGAGGGAAGCTAAGCAGCAAAAACAGTGGGTAGAAGCAAAGGCATGCAAAACTCTACCCTGTTGGAAGACTTATTCCTAGGTCTGGAACACGTTAATGGCCCCCCTGGACAAATTACTGCCACTCAGGGGCCTAGTGTCACCAGGAGGGACAAGTATAGGCGCATGTTGTGGGAATACCTGGCCGACACCAGCTCTGTCCTCTCCGATCCCTCTGTGCTCTACAGCCTAAACTTATTTTCTCATCTTTTTTTCTGAACTGCACATCTCTTGCCTGCTTCCTTTGGGATCTTAGAAATGGTGGTCCACTTCCACAGATGGTAACTTCAATAGACAGTGTAACGGGAGTAGCTGAGGGATCGCTGTCTTAACCACTTTTTGGCACAAAATTAACTTCCAAAGCCAAATATGGTGCAAGTATATGATGCAAGGACACCTACACACCTATCTCTGACACATTGGGGAGTTCACCCTCATGCGCCCTTTTGGCCTGCACCATCATGCGCCTCTTCCCAGCCACTCCACATTTCCCAAGCTTTTCATTGCAGGCAGAAGTACAATACAACCCACCCCCATGCCCAAGCCTTTAACAGCCTCATCGATAAACTGCTGGCCCTGGAGATGTTGGTGTTTGTTTATGCTTCTGGAGACCCAGGCCTTCCGTCAGCAGATGGCAGCTGGGGCACCTCCCTATGCTGGGCCTAGCCGTTACTACTTCTCTTGGTGTGCTGTCTCTGCCTTGTGCCTGCATGTGTCCCATAACATCAGTCGGGCCCAGAGCTCTGCGCTTTGCTGCAAGGTCCACTTGACCACCGACACATGGACAAGCGCCTGTGGTCAGGGATGCTGCAGTGCTTATCTTTAATGACAGGCAGGGTGAATGTGGTGGAGTCTGTTCCCCGGGTGCAAACTGGGGTGGCCTATCTCCTCTCCCAGGCCAAAATTCATGGCAGGAGTAGACTGAAACCCTACGAAGCTGCAACCTCCACCCCAGCTACTAGCGGAAAACACTGTAACACTGGCATGGGGAGATGTCAGTAGGCCGTGCTGAAACTGATCAGCTTGGGGGACAGACAGCACAGTGCCTCCGAGGTCAGGGATGCCATCCTGGCTGAGATGGCATTTTTTTTTCCCTGCTACACCTGGGGCCTGGCATTTTTGCGCCTGTGATAATGGCTGGAACCTGGTAGCAGATCTGGAGCTTGCCAGACTCAAACACGGTCCACGCATGGCCCACGTTTTCCAACTTGTTGGTGCCATGTTTCTTTGAAACCTACACCATTGTGCCTGATATACAGGTCAAAGTGGGGCCATTTTCGTAAGTGAGAACTAGCCTCTGCTAGGCAGAAAACATTCAGAGCACACTCCTCTCATCTTCGCACCGTTGGCTGGCGGAGGAAGACGAGGGGGTTGGAGTGGCATCTGATGTCCCTATCCCACACGAGGCTAGAGGGTGCACTTCAGTGCATCCCATTGCTTCACCACAAATGGTGTGAAGGGGAGTGGAAAATGGAGGAAATGGAGAGTGACCCTTACAGTTGGGGCCAGCAAAGGCATGCCAAGTAACACACTGGCACACATGGCTGACTTCATCTTGGGTTGCTTTTCAACACATATTTCACATCATGAAGAACAAATAATACTGGATTTTTTCAAGCCTCGAACCCCGGTCTAGGTCTAATGTCTGTTCCTTTCTTATATTAGGGGAGAGGGAAAAAAAATTACTTCAGTGATACGTTTAGCGTACATAGACTGACTATTAATGTGTATCCCACTTAGTGTTGTTAGGGTTACACACCGTCACAACCTGGCTAAAGCTTCTATAGCTGTTAATAAAGTCAACATAACTTTACGGTATCCAAAAAGACAGCTGGTACCGACAGAGAGCAAGACAAATGTCACCCAAAGCTGTGAGCTCTGAACACCCACAGTGACTTTGGCGTCATCATCATTATAAGGGAGCGGGTGGTAATAAATAACTTGGCAGTGCCTAAAACCCAAAAAGCTTATACAACTATATTTACATTAAGATACACAAATGAAACTTTTCAGTAGCATGTCATGAGACAAGCTGATAAGCTCTTCCTTTGTGCAGTGCTATTTGAAAGTTAAACGCTGCCTTTATTTTAATTCTGGAGAAGGTGCAGACATTAGATTTAGAACATGTTGTCTTCATTGTCCAAATCCTCTATATAGGTAACGTGTTTTTCGGGCCGAGCTGTCTGGGAACGAGCTGGTGCAGCACTGACAACCTGGGTGAATATGGCAAGAGCCTGAGATGTAGGGTGAATGAATCCCCAAATTATTTGTGGAATTCCCAGTGAGACAATGGCACTGTATACCAGTATTAAAAATTGTGGGTGCACATAACCCCCATATATTCTTTGAATTCCCAGTGAGACAATGGCACTGTATACCAGTAGTAAAAATTGTGGGTGCACATAACCCCCATATATTCTTTGAATTCCCAGTGAGACAATGGAACTGTATAGCAGTAGCAAAAATTGTGGGTGCACGTAACCCCCATATATTCTTTGAATTCCCAGTCAGACAATGGCACTGTATACCAGTATTAAAAATTGTGGGTGCACATAACCCCCATATATTCTTTGAATTCCCAGTCAGACAATGGCACTGTATACCAGTATTAAAAATTGTGGGTGCACATAACCCCCATATATTCTTTGAATTCCCAGTCAGACAATGGCACTGTATACCAGTATTAAAAATTGTGGGTGCACATAACCCCCATATATTCTTTGAATTCCCAGTGAGACAATGGAACTGTATAGCAGTAGCAAAAATTGTGGGTGCACGTAACCCCCATATATTCTTTGAATTCCCAGTGAGACAATGGCACTATATACCAGTAGTAAAAATTGTGGGTGCACATAACCCCAATATATTCTTTGAATTCCCAGTGAGACAATGGCACTGTATACCAGTATTAAAAATTGTGGGTGCACATAACCCCCATATATTCTTTGAATTCCCAGTGAGACAATGGCACTGTATAGCAGTAGCAAAAATTGTGGGTGCACGTCACCCCAATATATTCTTTGAATTCCCAGTCAGACAATGGCACTGTATACCAGTATTAAAAATTGTGGGTGCACATAACCCCCATATATTCTTTGAATTCCCAGTCAGACAATGGCACTGTATACCAGTATTAAAAATTGTGGGTGCACATAACCCCCATATATTCTTTGAATTCCCAGTGAGACAATGGAACTGTATAGCAGTAGCAAAAATTGTGGGTGCACGTCACCCCAATATATTCTTTGAATTCCCAGTCAGACAATGGCACTATATACCAGTAGCAAAAATTGTGGGTGTATATAGCCCCAATTCTATTGCTAGGGGACTTGCAGGGTATTTCTGAGGTGAAGGTGGGGGGGCACACCGTTGGAACGGGGATTTGGGGTGTATATATGGGGTATACGGGAATACACTGTCAGTGTGTTCCATTCAGGATCCTGGGAAAGCTGGGTTGCGGCGATTGAGCCCGTCAGTGCCACGTTACACTGACAAGCTTCTCCCTGGAATTGAAGTTATATGTAAGCCCAATATATTCTTTGAATTCCCAGTCAGACAATGGCACTATATGGCAGTAGCAAAAATAGTGGGTGTATATAGCCCCAATCCTATTGCTAGGGGACTTGCAGGGTATTTCTGGGGTGAAGGTGGGGGGGCACACCGTTGGAACGGGTATCGGGGGTATATATCGGGTATACGGGAATACACTGACAGTGTATTCCATTCAGGATCCTGGGAAAGCTGGGTTGCGGCGATTGAGCCCGTCAGTGCCACGTTACACTGACAAGCTTCTCCCTGGAATTTAGCTCTTACAAGAGCTGTTGGTTGTCTTCTCCTTCCTATCCTAGCCTGTCCCTGCCTACCCAGAATCTAAGCCCTAGCTAGCTGGACGGAAACCTCTGTCCCCGGTGAATTGCAAGCTCAGAATGACGCGAACCTGGGCGGCGCTGTTCTTTTAAATTAGAGGTCACATGTTTTCGGCAGCCAATGGGTTTTGCCTACTTTTTTCAACGTCACCGGTGTCGTAGTTCCTGTCCCACCTCCCCTGTGCTGTTATTGGAGCAAAAAAGGCGCCAGGGAAGGTGGGAGGGGAATCGAGTAATGGCGCACTTTACCACGCGGTGTTCGATTCGATTCGAACATGCCGAACAGCCTAATATCCGATCGAACATGAGTTCGATAGAACACTGTTCGCTCATCTCTACTTATTAATCCAATCTTCTTTCATTCCATCCACCAGCAGTTCAGTTTCTTCCCTCAAAGCCGCCATTTTGTTTTTAAAGACACAGCTCTAAGATAAAGTTTAGCCTTCCCGACCCCATGAGCAGATTCAGATGATTGAGCAGATTTTACATCACCGTCTTATTGCGGTAGATTCTGTGAGTGTCTGCTGATCTACAATATCTGATAATCCGGATTATCTGCTGCGGCGCCGGACCTCAGATGTAACGTCATGTAACGTTCCCTTTATCCTCCTCCTCCCCCACCCCCTCTCCTGCGCCACATTTTACATCTCAGTTGGTAATGGGCTCGGCACAGCTTGTCGTGAACTCCAGAAACCCCAACACCGTAAACGTCTTCCGAGAAAATAAGAAAACTGCGAATGTTCTTTTGGCTGAGAACAGACTGAGAAACATAATTCACACATTGCATAAGGTGCGGAGCCGGGGAATGTCAGCTTTACTTAACGCGCCTCCTCTCAGAGAGCGCACGGTCAATCCCCCGTATCACTACGGATACATTCATGGCCTAACACCCAGCTTTCTGTGGAGCCTGCACAGCACAGAAGTCTACGCGGCCATGTATGGCTGTAGATAAGTGACAATCTCTATGTTCACAGTAAAGCCGCCATCACTGATATCATCTTCTCTAGTCACAGCCAAAGCTGAGCTCAGAAAACGTAATAGTGACCGAACTCCGGATAAAGGAAAATAAGACATCTGCATAAACCACATTGTACAGTCTGTACCCCGATCTGGATTGTGCCGTCATACTATCCGGGTGTAAAAAGATAAAATTCTGTATATCTGCACCTGCCACTAGGGGGAGCTCATTACTAAGAATTACATCATAGATCTATCTATCTATCTATCTATCTATCTATCTATCTATCTATCTATCTATCTATCTCCTATCTATCTATCTATCTATCTCCTATCTATATCTATCTATCTATCTATCTATCTCCTATCTATCTATCTATCTATCTATCTATCTATCTCCTATCTATCTATCTATCTATCTATCTATCTATCACCTATCTATCTATCTATCTATCTATCTATCTCCTATCTATATCTATCTATCTATCTATCTATCTATCTATCTATCTATCTCCTATCTATCTATCTATCTATCACCTATCTATCTATCTATCTCCTATCTATCATCTATCTATCTATCTATCTATCTATCATCTATCTATCTATCTATCTATCTATCTCCTATCTATCTATCTATCTATCTATCTCATATCTATCTATCTCATATCTATCTATCTATCTCCTATCTATCTATCTATCTATCTATCTATCTATCAATCATCTATCTATCTATCTATCTCCTATCTATCTATCTATCTATCTATCTATCTATCTATCTCCTATCTATCTATCTATCTATCTATCTATCTATCTATCTATCTCCTATCTCCTATCTATCTATCTATCTATCTATCTATCTCCTATCTATCTATCTATCTATCTATCTATCTATCTATCTATCTCCTATCTATCTATCTCCTATCTATCTATCTATCTATCTATCTATCTATCTATCTATCATCTATCTATCTATCTCCTATCTATCTATCTCCTATCTATCTATCTATCTATCTCCTATCTATCTATCTATCTATCTATCTATCTATCTATCTATCTCCTATCTATCTATCTATCTATCTATCTATCTATCTATCTATCTATCTATCATCTATCTATCTATCTATCTCCTATCTATCTATCTATCTATCTATCACCTATCTATCTATCTATCTATCTATCTATCTATCTATCTCCTATCTATCATCTATCTATCTATCTATCTATCTCCTATCTATCTATCTATCTATCTATCTATCTCCTATCTATCTATCTATCTATCACCTATCTATCTATCTATCTATCTATCTATCTCCTATCTATCATCTATCTATCTATCTATCTATCTATCTATCTATCTATCTATCTCCTATCTATCTATCTATCTATCTATCTCCTATCTATCTATCTATCTATCTATCTATCTATCTCCTATCTATCTATCTATCTCCTATCTATCTATCTATCTATCTATCTATCTATCTATCTATCACCTATCTATCTATCTATCTATCTATCTCCTATCTATCATCTATCTATCTATCTATCTATCATCTATCTATCTATCTATCTATCTATCTATCTATCTATCTCCTATCTATCTATCTATCTATCTATCTATCTATCTATCTCATATCTATCTATCTATCTCATATCTATCTATCTCATATCTATCTATCTCCTATCTATCTATCTATCTATCTATCTATCTATCTATCTATCTATCATCTATCTATCTATCTATCTCCTATCTATCTATCTATCTCCTATCTATCTATCTATCTATCTCCTATCTATCTATCTCCTATCTATCTATCTATCTATCTATCTATCTCCTATCTATCTATGTCCTATCTATCTATCTATCTATCTATCTATCTATCTATCTATCTATCTATCTACTGTCTATCTCCTATCTATCTATCTATCTATCTATCTCCTGTCTATCTATCTATCTCCTATCTATCTATCTATCTATCTATCTATCTATCTATCTATCTATCTATCTATCTATCTATCTATCTATCTATCTATCTATCTATCTATCTATCTATCTATCTATCTATCTATCTATCTATCTATCTATCTTAGATCTTTCTCTTTAGTTTCCATGGTCTGGGCAGCATCGGGCAGGCTTCTGCCATAACCCCTGGCAGCCATCTCTCTATCTCCTCGCTGTGTTTGCAGGTCCTCACATTTCTGTTTCTCACACTGATAATGGAGGAATCTCAGGACACTTATAGCTGTGGGTGAGGGGTGCTGGATGGACTTTGACTACATCATAAACAGGTACGAAGTGCGTCCCCTTGCCCCAAATCTACGGTATGAAAAACAAGCACCCAGTGTGTATGGGAGGGGGCCTCATATTGTGGAGTCATTCTCAGGGACCCCTCTATTCACTGCTCCCCTTCACAATATATGTGCTGGTACCAGTATAAGATGACGCGAGGCGCCCCCTATAGGGCTCCTGTTTAGGTCTTGATTCCCCCCCCGACCCATTTCTTGGAGTCTGCCTCCCATTCCTTCTGATAAGTCCTTGCCAGACGCCGAATCCATTACAAGTGTCATTATTATGCATGAATGGCGGTGACAGGCCGCACGTCCCCAGACGCAGACAGGGCTCTCGCTCAATATCTGCCACCATTAGTCGCAGATTTTAATCATTAACCCGTTCAGTGCCGGAGTGAGCGGCTCCCATAGATCCTACATTATGTGGCACTGACTTGTACAGGGGATTGTAACGGGATCTCCCACAATTCAAGGTTCCGCCGAGCTCCTGCTTTGTGAATACAATACCAGAGCAGCAGTGAAGACTGACACCTACACAGGCAGCTCCGTAGAATAAATTAGAATTCAACTGCATGACAGTGACTGCTCATAAGCCTTTCAGGGCACGGGGACAGCTGGGTGACACCTCTCTCTGAGCCCTATCATGTCTTTAGTTGTCACCCGTGTAGATTGAGTTTTTTTTAAAGGGGAAGTTCTCTGATATGCAGACCTCTCCATTACCAGCAGTTCAGAGGTTCAGCACATGCAGACGACTTCAAAGACGTCTTCACTTTGATGCTTTCTGCTTATTTCAAACCATTTGCTCCAAACTTCCTTCAAACAGACTGAAAATGACTCATTTTGCATTTCTTGTGATTTCAGGCTCCGAGTCCGGGAGACTTTTATTAAGTAAACACCTTTAATCCTGAAAATGGGCGACGGATATTACATGCAAATCGCTGTCATCTAAAGAAAATTCATTCTCTTACATGTGATTGTCTCAAGAAATTAGGGCGAACATTGCGAGCGCTGCTACATCTTATACCCGTGTGATACCAGTCTGGACTGTAAGGACAAGAGCCCTGCTCTCCAGATAAGTCCTGGTCCAAGAAGTGGGTATATAAAGGAGTAACCCTTTAAGACCTATACTTGTCACCAATTTCAGCGACACCACTCTAGTAGGTGGCCCTCCTCTGATTCTGGCGCAGTTGGAATTTTTTCTCTAGCCCCCACCGTTCCTGAACAATCAGTGCGGTTACTTTTGTTGCCTGATGTCCTAACTAGACTCCTTAATGACAAGAGGGTGATGTCAGGCCAGAGTAGGAAATGGGGCGGGGTTATAAGCTCTGACACTGCCTCTGATTGGAGTTCTGAGTCACGCCCCCTTCCTGCTCCTCCCTGATAGCACCCACTAGACATTAGGGAGTCTAGTTAGCTTATAAGACACCAAAACTAAAAGAGCTGTTTGCTCAGGAACGGTGGGGGCTAAAGAAAAAATTCCAACTATGCCGGAATCAGCAGAGGGCCGGGTATTAAAGGATGGAAAGGGCTTGAGATGGTGGACTGGATACAAATGTAACAAACCCTCTGCTGTGAGAAGTATTAGGTCTGCCAGTCCAAAATGGATCTATACTGCCACATATCAGAATTTTGGCAATGGTTATGAATAGAATGCCAGAACTCTGGTTAAGACTGACACCTACAGAGAAAGCAGTAAGGCAGATTATGCCGCATACATTCTGCCCTGCGAATTTACCTGAGTACCAGAGAGAGGGAGTCTACTATAAAGCAGAGTGAACTTCCTGTGACCACTTCAGTATGGACATGGTGGTCACCCAGACAGGAAGTGAAGTAGTCAATAGGCAACTAGAACTAAAATGTTGTCAGGAAAGGGCGAGGAAGCTGCAAAACAAAAAAATAAAGACATATCTATAAAAGTAGTGTCCTTTTACAAAGCTAGGCGTATGTAGAGACCGGTGCGGAGTTACACTTTAATTCAGCCCCAAAGTGGAGGCACAAATCAGGTGCCCCATAGATCAAAGTAATAAGGAGGCGCCGGCCTCATCTATTCTAAGTGAGCCCTGCTGTCTTCTGTAATTTCAGGGTTTCCAGGAGGAGATATCTCAGGACTGACAGGAGGAGACGCACATGTAGAGGAGTCAAAGTGAATTCTTAACATGATCTTCACTTATTAATATGGCCCCCGAGGTAACAAGGAATCTGCATTATAGGAACAAGTCGTCCTCCTGCCTCCTGCAATTACAAATGGAGGCCAAAACCTCCGGCTTGAGAGTCAGATGGTAACAAAACAGAGTGCTGGAAAGGGTTAACCCATCATGTTTACTTTACAATTAAGCTATTAGTCCTTGCTAGCCATAGGACCCACCATAACATGATACGGGATCTGCTGACGTTTGCAAAGGGACCTGTCCCCGATATGTGTAGCTGGACTATTGAGCTGAAGTCAAAGTCCAAGTGATGTCATTGCACATACATGTCCCACCCTCAGGGATACGTGTTATCTCTCGGACTGACCCTCGCTCTCGGTGCATAGTGTCCATAGTATCATTCCTGCTGCCGGCCATGGCGTCCTCTGCCCTGAGAGACGAGCTGGACTGCCCCATCTGCCTGAGCACCTACAGAGATCCTGTAACCCTGAGATGTGGACACAACTTCTGCCGGGTCTGTATTGATCTTGTGCTGGATACCAAGGACTGGTGTGGAGTTTACTTCTGTCCTGAGTGTAGAGTCAAGTTTCGGAAACGTCCTGTTTTGGTGAAGAATCACAAACTCTGTAACATAGTGGAGAGATTCATGTCTACTGAGCAACTTCATAACGAGGTCGGTGGCATCTGCTGCACTTACTGTATTCACTCTCATGTACCTGCTGTGAAGTCCTGTCTACACTGTGAAGCTTCTCTGTGTGATAACCACATGAGAGTCCACAGCCGGGGACCAGAACACGTCCTAACTGAGCCCTGCACCAACCTGGAGAACAGGAAATGTCCTTTCCATAAGAAGGTCCTGGAATATTACTGTATTGATGACGCTACATGTATCTGTATGTCCTGTAGTTTGGCCGGAGAACATCGAGGACATCAGATAGAGCTTCTCAAGAAGGCTTCGCTCAAGAAGAAGGAGCAGCTGAAAAAGATCTCAGACAATCTGCTCTCAAAGAGAGAAGAAAATGTGTCAAGAGTTCAGGCTTTGTCTCACCACAAGACAAGAGTCCATGAAGGTGTTGAAGTTGTAAATCACGTAATCTCTGACCTCTTTGAAGACATCAGGAGACAGATGGACAACCTGGAGAGGAAAATTCTGAATGAGAGCCTTAGACAGCAAGAGCAGGTGTCACTGCTAGCTTCAGATCTGATCCAGAAGCTCGAAACTGAGAATGAAAACTTGTCTAAGACAATGTCTACTATTCAGCAGATGGTCAATGTGATGGATCCACTCACAGTCCTAAAAGATCAGGAGCTTAATATATCTGAAGTGTATGAGGTGGACCCCTCAACCAGCGATGATGTCCATAATGTAGCTGATCTGGATATGCTTCCTATCTCTAAAATGATATCCTCAGCCTTGGAAGTCATTCTCCAAGAAGTAAAGTCAAAAGGCTTCAAGATGCCTGAAGTCACCAGTGTCGTACTAGACATCGACACCGCGGGTTATGACGTAGCAGTGTCTGAAGATCTCCAAATGGTTTCCTGGCTTGGAGTAAGCCAAAACCGTCCAAACACCCCCGAAACGTTTCAGACGTGTCAAGTCTTGAGCAAGAGTTGCTTCTCCTTAGGGGTTCATTTCTTGGAAGTGGAGAGCGATGACAGAGCAGACTGGTGTGTGGGAATGAGCTATGCCAGTATAGACAGGAAGGGGGAGCAATGCATCATCGGGCACAACGCCAAGTCGTGGGGGCTGCGTCTATGGAACAACCAATATTCGGCAATACACGGCTCCAAAGTCATCCAGCTCCCAGCTCTGCCTTCCTGCAAGAAACTGGGTATGTTTTTGGATTATGAGACTGGGCGATTGTTCTTTTATGAGATGTGTGACCCCATGAAACACTTACACACCTTCAAGGCCACCTTCACCGAGCCCCTTCATGTTCTATGCTGGGTAATGGGCGGCTCATTAAGGTTCAGAAGTGAGTAACAACTGATCATGTTAAAGAAATTTTTACAAAAATTCAAGATGTGTCCCATAATGTCCTTCTTAATAAGGCCGGCCATCCATATTAGATACCGTCTGACCTTGATTTGGCCAAATGTGTTCTCAATCGGGCAAGGGGAATTAGCCGCTACTAGACACCTCTCTGTTGGAAAGTTGAGATATCCCCACACAGTAAAACCCATTTAAAGTATATACAATTTTTACTTTAAAAAAAGAAAAAAAAATCTGCTGATTATTATCTTAATATAACTTTCTAGTAGTCGAAGATCAGTTTTTCTCTAACAGACCCCCAAATCCCCTGTGAAAACACAAAGTTACGTGATAAAATTCTCACTACTTTCAGCCACCACTAGATGGAGCTCACTAAATCCTGTGTTACTATTTGGATCCAAGTTGTATTCAGTAAACTCTTCAGCTCCCCCTAGTGGTGGCTATAGGTTGTGAGGATTTTATCATGTATTGCTATGTCAGTGTAGGGGATTTGTAGCTCTGTATGTGATTTCGTAAAAGCCAAATGATAGGAGTGTTATATATAGTGAAGTTTAGTGTCTTGGGTGTCATAATGATGACTTTACCAGACGTGATTGTCTTGTGTAGCTGAATCGCTTTGGATTTACTCCGGCCATTTGCTTGCTTTGTATCTCTCTCTTGAAGGTCAGCGGTGGGGCAGGGCCGCTGCTGTGCCAGCTTAGCGCAGACAAAAAGTCTCAGCTGTGGAAGGAGAGCAGATGGCGTGAATGTTCAGCTGAGTTTTAAATACAATGCACCGGGGGCATTGTGCTCTCTCACTGTGAAAATCACCCCGGTACACAGAGGAATAGATGGGGAGGAGTAGCGGCTAACAGTGGGGGGAACGGAGCAGGAAAACATTTCCAATCTTATAGATATAAATACCACAGTGTCGTCCAGTCCTATGTTAATAAAGTTTTCTCTATTTGTATCCTACTAATGACACTGTCAAAGCGAGGAGAGACATGTGGCACCTTGCTGTGAACAATCGCAGTGTCACTTTTTTCATCTAAAAATAATATGGGTAACTTTGCATATACTTTGATGTTCTTGTATATTTTTTTCATATTATATTCTATACTCCATTCACATCCAAAGCAACCCTAGAAATTCTGCAAGTTATAACTTACAAAAGGTAGCACATAGAATTTTACTTTTACTTTGGAAGTGACTATAATACAAAGATCTAAAGAGCAGTAAAGCAAAGTTGCTCAAAATTTTATTAAAATTTAAAGGGGACTTTTCACCACCTCTGCCACTTTCAACACTTTGCGTGATTCAATACGTGCCAGTCCACTGATTCTGATGCAGTTGGAATTTTTTCTCTAGCCCCCACTGTTCCGGAGTAATCAGTGTTGTTAGTTTCAGCACATATATGCTGTCTGCTGTCAGGTGGGCGGTCCCTCTCTTTCTACTGTAGTCTAGGACCACCCACCTGAGAGCAGAAAACATAAATGTACTGAAAATAACAATACCCATTGCTCAGGAACGGTAGGTGCTAGAGAAAAAAATCCAACTGCGCCAGAATCAGATCAGTGCTGCAAATTGAAGGATGACATTCATTAGAGTTGATAGAAGTGTTGAGGGGTCCTCTTTCAAGGGGTATTACAGTCACTAATATTGATCATGGGGTGATAAATTTTAGATATGTGTGCTCTAATCAATGGGATTACCAAAATTTGTAAGATTAGGCAACCCCAGTCCAATCTATTCCCACCAGCATGGTGCTGTAATGTAGCTGAGATTCTGCCTCTTTATTCTTGACCATATGATTGAGTCTCTCCACTCCTTAAATCAAAGATTTAGTCTTCATGAAAATCACAATATTCAGATCTCCACCAATCTGATGGTTATGACCAATCCCATTGATTAGTTAAGGCTGCAATACGCTTTTAAGATAAAATAAGATATATTTTGTATCGAAACAGCGCCACTTGTGTCCACAGGTTTTGCCATGTATTGCACCCAATTCCAATTTACTTCAAAGAGCCTAACCTGCAATACCAGACACCACCTAAGAATATGAGTGGCGCTGTTTCTGGAAAATAACACAAAAACTTATTTCTAATCTTGGACAACCCCTAATGATCAATCTAGGCTGGTGATGTTGATTGTCAGCTCTGTGGACAAGGGGAAATTTAGATTATTTTCTGGGATAATCAACCCAAATATTTCCATGAAATGATATGATATTAAAATATTCCGCAAAATAATCAGAGGATGGCGGCGGATCCTGATTATTACTTGTTATTTCTTCCCTGTTAATTGTACTTGATAATAATCTGTGTTTCACTTACAGAAAGAAATGATAAAATCTCTGTGATTACTGCAAAGGAACAAATAAAGCTTGGTTTTGTGCAAGGAATGAATTTTTTCTTAAAGGGAACCCACTTTATAATTTGTGCTTGGTGTCTGAATAACTAGCACCAAAATGTACCCCCGATAAGAGTGCTCCCCATAAATAATGCCAGACAGTGACTCCAATAAAAAGTGCCGCCAGTGTTCCCCCAATAACAAAGTACCTTTAGAGTGCTCCCCATAAATAAGACCAAAAAGTGACTCCAATTAAAAGTTTTGCCAGTGTGTCGCAAAAATAGCACCAAAAAAATACCCCCAATGAAATGTATGACAATGAGTTCCCATAAATAGCACCAAAAATGACGCCAACAAAAAGTATCATCAGTATGCCCCATACATAGCACCAACAATGCTCCCATTAAAAAGTACCACCAGTATGGACCATAAATAGTACCGAAACACGCTCCCAATAAAAAGTACCACCAGTATGGCCCATAAATAGTACCGAAACATGCTCCCAATAAAAAGTGCTAACAGTATGGCCCATGAACAATACCGAAACATGCTCCCAATAAAAAGTACCACCAGCATGGCCCATAAATAGCACCAACAATGCTCCCATTAAAAAGTACCACCAGTATGGCCCATAAATAGTCCCGTAACATGCTCCCCAAAAAAAGTACCACCAGTATGGCCCATAAATATTACCGAAACATGCTCCCAATAATAAGTACCACCAGTATGGCCCATAAATATTACCGAAACATGCTCCCAATAAAAAGTATCACACGTATGCCCCATAAATAGTACCGAAACATGCTCCCAATAAAAAGTATCACACTTATGCCCCATAAATAGCACCAAAAAATGTTCCCAATAAAAAGTACCACACGTATGCCTCATAAATAGCACCAAAAAATGCTCCCAATAAAAAGTACCACACGTATGCCCCATAAATAGTACTAAAAATGCTCCCAATAAAAAGTACCACACGTATGCCCCATAAATAGTACTAAAAATGCCTCCAATTAAAAGTACAGTACAATTAAAAATACTGACCCAAAATAGCACCAAAAAATTTCCACTCAAAAAGTACGATCAGAGAGCCCCCCAAATAGCATAGAAAAAGTGTCCCTAATCAAAAGTACCATCAAAGTGTCCCAATTAGATATGACCATCATGTAGGGTAAATGTATCATTAGCGCTCACCCAGCTCTCCCAGACTCCTGAAGATTTATTTATTTGCCATTTGTCACAATTTTCCTGTAATAACACCCGACGAGCGCAACGAGAAATCACAACATAGAAATGACTATAATAATGAAATATAATAATCTACCACTGTCTGATCAAGGAGGAGAAAAACGCTGCACCGTTCTAAATATCGCCGGAGCCCCCCATAGTAATTTCCGGCACATTCCTATAATATACGGAGAGAACGGAGGGTTAAGTGGCTTTGGCTTCTCCCCGGCAACCTTATCAGGTGAGAATTGAATTAAGGTATTAGATTTGGATTCCGGGCACAGAAGTTTCAGCACACAGGAAACATAATCAATGAAATCATTCAGGAACATCTACAGCAGGTTATTACATAGAGGAGGAGGAGGAGGAGGAGGAGGATATACAGCGCTCAGGAACAGGGGTACACGCAGTGTATATTACACGAATACATCACACATATGGAAAAAGTGCAACAATACTGCCTTATATGTACAAGAATATAACTACTATAATACTGCTCCTATGTACAAGAATATAACTACTATAATACTACTCCTATGTACAAGGATATAACTACTATAATACTGCCCCTATGTACAAGAATATAACTACTATAATACTACCTCCTATGTACAAGAATATAACTACTATAATACTACTCCTATGTACAAGAATATAACTACTATAATACTGCTCCTATGTACAAGAATATAACTACTATAATACTGCTCCTATGTACAAGAATATAACTACTATAATACTACTCCTATGTACAAGAATATAACTACTATAATACTGCTCCTATGTACAAGAATATAACTACTATAATACTACCTCCTATGTACAAGAATATAACTACTATAATACTGCCCCTATGTACAAGAATATAACTACTATAATACTACTCCTATGTACAAGAATATAACTACTATAATACTACCTCCTATGTACAAGAATATAACTACTATAATACTGCTCCTATGTACAAGAATATAACTACTATAATACTACTCCTATGTACAAGAATATAACTACTATAATACTACTCCTATGTACAAGAATATAACTACTATAATACTGCTCCTATGTACAAGAATATAACTACTATAATACTGCTCCTATGTACAAGAATATAACTACTATAATACTACCTCCTATGTACAAGAATATAACTACTATAATACTGCCCCTATGTACAAGAATATAACTACTATAATACTACTCCTATGTACAAGAATATAACTACTATAATACTGCTCCTATGTACAAGAATATAACTACTATAATACTACTCCTATGTACAAGAATATAACTACTATAATACTGCCCCTATGTACAAGAATATAACTACTATAATACTGCTCCTATGTACAAGAATATAACTACTATAATACTACTCCTATGTACAAGAATATAACTACTATAATACTGCTCCTATGTACAAGAATATAACTACTATAATACTACTCCTATGTACAAGAATATAACTACTATAATACTGCCCCTATGTACAAGAATATAACTACTATAATACTGCTCCTATGTACAAGAATATAACTACTATAATACTACTCCTATGTACAAGAATATAACTACTATAATACTGCTCCTATGTACAAGAATATAACTACTATAATACTGCTCCTATGTACAAGAATATAACTACTATAATACTGCCCCCTATGTACAAGAATATAACTACTATAATACTACTCCTATGTACAAGAATATAACTACTATAATACTACCTCCTATGTACAAAAATATAACTACTATAATACTACTCCTATGTACAAGAATATAACTACTATAATACTGCTCCTATGTACAAGAATATAACTACTATAATACTACTCCTATGTACAAGAATATAACTACTATAATACTGCTACTATGTACAAGAATATAACTACTATAATACTACTCCTATGTACAAGAATATAACTACTATAATACTGCCTCCTATGTACAAGAATATAACTACTATAATACTACTCCTATGTACAAGAATATAACTACTATAATACTGCTCCTATGTACAAGAATATAACTACTATAATACTACCTCCTATGTACAAAAATATAACTACTATAATACTGCTCCTATGTACAAGAATATAACTACTATAATACTGCTCCTATGTACAAGAATATAACTACTATAATACTGCCCCTATGTACAAGAATATAACTACTATAATACTACTCCTATGTACAAGAATATAACTACTATAATACTGCCTCCTATGTACAAGAATATAACTACTATAATACTGCTCCTATGTACAAGAATATAACTACTATAATACTGCCCCTATGTACAAGAATATAACTACTATAATACTACTCCTATGTACAAGAATATAACTACTATAATACTACTACTATGTACAAGAATATAACTACTATAATACTACCTCCTATATACAAGAATATAACTACTATAATACTACTCCTATGTACAAGAATATAAGCAATATAATACTGCCCCCTATGTACTATTATATGTAATACTGCCCACTATGGATTATAGTATAATTACTATAATACCGCCTTCTCCCTTCCCTCCCCCCGTAGACTTTCTTGGCTTTGTTTGCAGTGACTATATTATAGTTGGAGATCGATGGGCACAGGATAGAGATAGAGATTTAATATCCCAAATGACATAATCTTTACATTTCGTATAATGCGTCGTCTCTTTCACCGCGGTCGTGCGGTTTCCAGCTATGAATTAAATTAGTTGGACATCTCGTTCTGTTTGAAAAAGAAAACCCGGACACCCCGGTGACATGAAATTTCTTGAGTCTATAAATACCGCTCGCTGCCGTCTTCTGCATGCCAAGTACCATAAAAGCAGTAATGGGTGCCAGTCACTGCTAATCTTATTAATCCAGGGGCACAAAGAGCCGACATAGCAGCAAGATACAGAGAGAGTGTAAGGAGGCGCCGCCAAACCGAAATCAGTTGTGCAAGGTTTGAGCGCAGGTAGAGCAGAACTCATTGATTCTTTTATTCAATTGGTAAAGGCAGGGAATAGGGAAAAGACCACATAAATAATACCGCAATACTGATTTCTTTGTGATCACAAGTATGCAAGGAAGCTTCATTTTCAGATGTTATAGTTTCCTCAACTTGGAGAGTGAAGGTGAAGGAAATATTTTATTGTTGACAGAACAGCGGACGGAACATTACCTGCTTACAATCCTGGACGCAACACTGACAAAGTAACAGCCTGACAAATCACTATTGGCCGCAGCGAAAGACTAAAGGAGGCGACGTCAATAAGTAATTATATACTACAAAGAGGAAATAGAGCAGATACACCGGGGAGCATAGGAGGACACAGAGATGGTGGTGTGTCACTAGAGGGCAGTGTTTTAGTAGTTATATTCTTGTACATAGGAGTAGTATTATAGTAGTTATATTCTTGTACATAGGAGCAGTATTATAGTAGTTACATTCTTGTACATAGGAGTAGTATTATAGTAGTTATATTCTTGTACATAGGAGCAGTATTATAGTAGTTATATTCTTGTACATAGGAGCAGTATTATAGTAGTTATATTCTTGTACATAGGAGCAGTATTATAGTAGTTATATTCTTGTACATAGGAGCAGTATTATAGTAGTTATATTCTTGTACATAGGAGTAGTATTATAGTAGTTATATTCTTGTACATAGGAGTAGTATTATAGTAGTTATATTCTTGTACATAGGAGCAGTATTATAGTAGTTATATTCTTGTACATAGGAGTAGTATTATAGTAGTTATATTCTTGTACATAGGGGGCAGTATTATAGTAGTTATATTCTTGTACATAGGGGCAGTATTATAGTAGTTATATTCTTGTACATAGGAGTAGTATTATAGTAGTTATATTCTTGTACATAGGAGCAGTATTATAGTAGTTATATTCTTGTACATAGGAGTAGTATTATAGTAGTTATATTCTTGTACATAGGAGTAGTATTATAGTAGTTATATTCTTGTACATAGGGGGCAGTATTATAGTAGTTATATTCTTGTACATAGGGGCAGTATTATAGTAGTTATATTCTTGTACATAGGAGCAGTATTATAGTAGTTATATTCTTGTACATAGGAGTAGTATTATAGTAGTTATATTCTTGTACATAGGGGCAGTATTATAGTAGTTATATTCTTGTACATAGGAGCAGTATTATAGTAGTTATATTCTTGTACATATGAGTAGTATTATAGTAGTTATATTCTTGTACATAGGAGTAGTATTATAGTAGTTATATTCTTGTACATAGGGGGCAGTATTATAGTAGTTATATTCTTGTACATAGGCACAGTATTATAGTAGTTATATTCTTGTATATAGGAGCAGTATTATAGTAGTTATATTCTTGTACATAGGAGGTAGTATTATAGTAGTTATATCCTTGTATATAGGAGGTAGTATTATAGTAGTTATATTCTTGTACATAGGAGTAGTATTATAGTAGTTATATTCTTGTACATAGGAGGTAGTATTATAGTAGTTATATTCTTGTACATAGGAGGTAGTATTATAGTAGTTATATTCTTGTACATAGGAGCAGTATTATAGTAGTTATATTCTTGTACATAGGAGCAGTATTATAGTAGTTATATTCTTGTACATAGGAGCAGTATTATAGTAGTTATATTCTTGTACATATGGGGCAGTATTATAGTAGTTATATTCTTGTACATAGGAGCAGTATTATAGTAGTTATATTCTTGTACATTGGAGCAGTATTATAGTAGTTATATTCTTGTACATATGGGGCAGTATTATAGTAGTTATATTTTTGTACATAGAGGCAGTATTATAATAGTAGATTACAGATTTCCCAGTACCTGTGTTGTATCCTCTGCCTAGTGCCGGCCATGGTCGGTGGTTTTTCCATAGATTTCCCAGATACCAGTCACTCTGATTCTCCACCAGCCCCAGAACTTGTTGTCCTGCAAAAAAAAAGTTGATATAAATCAGTTTACATTTATACAGCGCCCCCGTCCTCGATCTATAATATATTCTATACAATTCTATTTCCTATACAATATATTCTATATACATCAAGTCACTTGGTAAAACTTTGCTCAGTTATTTCTTATCCAGTACTTAGAAAGTGAATCCCATATGGCTGCTATTATAATACTGTCACTCAGCTTTCCTAGAGTCCTGATCAGCCACTTCAGTTAGATAAGTTGGGTAACATTACCTCATACTGGGTCACGCCTAAGTCCTGGTAACCGATCTAGCACATGGAGGGCCCCATTACAGGTTTCGCTCTGGGGCCCCCTCCTATAGTTGCACCACCCCGGCAGCCATAGACCTGGTGTAGCCGGCAATGTCCTCCCTGCCTGTCACTCTGCACCGGGTAAACCAGTTCATTGTGTTTAAGCGCTGCCCGTGTCCTGCCTGTCCGAGGCCATTACAGTAACAAGGAGAGATGTTACCCAGAATGCTCGGCGCTCCGCTCAGTGGCGTCGATTCCCAGCATTGTTGGGACGAGTTATTCTCATCTCCGCTACCTGTCGCCCTCAATGTTGTCCTGTTTGTCTGACTTTGTCTCTAACCTTCACTGCTCCGTCTCCTGGTCCGCCGTTTATTTAGTCGTCACGCCGCCGTACTGAATACTGCAATGGACAGGGATGACTTGTTTAAATGTCCGGAACGTTTCCTGCCGTCTTTGCGGATTCTTCTTTATCATTTACTCTGTGAGGGCTGAGCCTTCCTAGTATGGCGGGTGTAATATCCTACGACAGAATTTTCTCCAGGCCGTATTTATTGCCTAGCATCCACTCAACTTCCTGTCTGGGTGACTACTATATCTGTACGCGCATCGTGGTCACAGGAAGTTGAGATTTCGGTGTAATATTACGCCTCCTCATGCTACACAGACTTGTTTCTGGTTCTTTTCACTCAGAATGAGGCCCGGCTTCATGTTCATGGGCAAAATCTGCAGTAGCGCCCCCTACCTGCCCCCTACGGGCCCTCTGTGAGCAGCATACATCGTACAGTTTGTCCTATCTCCTCAGACAGAATTTTCTCTCTATGGTATATGTTGCCTACGAACTACGTGACTCCCTGTTCGGTGACCACCATATCAATGGGCCCTCCTCAGGCTCCAGGGCCCGGTTGGTCAGCTACCTTTGCTCTCTTACAACTCTTAGTATCTATGGTTCTCTGGCAACAGACCTGATGGGCATCGGTCACCACACTGGATCCATATGATGCCCCCTGCTGGGAGCTGTGTTGTATTCTCTACATCTACCACAGCGCAATACAGCGGGCACTGTGCAGAAGGGGTTAAGCTATTGCCAGATCCCCGTGATGCCAGCTTATCGGTTAAAATCCATCATGGCCGACCCTTCTTAAAGGGGCCAGGACATTCTCCATAAATGTTAGACAATTTTGTCGGGTAGATTTGTTAATTCAATTTTCCGTCCATGATTCTGGGGGCGGCCATGTTTCCTGAGCTTCTCCTCTGCTCTGTTAACAGCATTTAGTGATACGCTTTACAGCACTCTCATGGCCATAGACGGCAACAGTCTGGAGCCGACACACCGAGGTCTATGGGAGAGTTTTCTAGACTTGCTCGGAGCAGGGAGAGGGAGGAGATAAGACGTGACATCATCTATACTCGATAGTGATGTCATGATGAGTCAGGGGTGTTATCTATACAGGTGTTATCTTCTATAGTAATCATCTCTGTGCTGCAAAGAAAACCCATAGAGAATTGGCAAGTGTTGGTCTATAATTTGGCTTGGTGGCCAAAGTGAATATTATTATTTTTTTTTTATTTTAAAAAATTATTAAAAAATATGTTTAACTGGCAATTTCTTTAAGGCCGCAGTGATTAAACAAATTTTGAATGCAGCTTTGGAAGTGACTGGAGAATATGCGGCGGCGGGCGCCACTCACACTGTTACTATGGAACATGAAGGTTGGTATATTTTTTTATGTAGTAGACTATAGCCGCAGTGCACACTGTGCTAGTGAACTGCGCAGCGGATCCAGGCCGACTCATTGTCTCCATTATATGTGATGTACATCAAAGGACTCTACAAAGTCCAGGAGGGGACCGGATTTCAGAGGGAGGGATGGGCAGGAATTTTAGGTCATGCCCTGGAGCTTCATGGGGGTTCACATACTAAACTCCCTGGATTACTCTCTCGGCAATAAGAGACATCAAGTCATTCCGACACCGGAGCGAGAAGCTTCTTAAAGAGCTCCCGTCCTCCTCCTGGGAAAGCTGGGTGACAAAATCCGACAAATAAACCTCTCTCTGTACTCATAGGGTTAAACGCCTGAGCACGACACGTTATTATCCTTACATTGGTATAGGCGGCGGCGGCGCTAATCTCTGATCGCACGTATTGTACGTGAACGACAATGCGCGCGGCGGCTCGAACAATCACAAGCTCTCACAGAAATGACAGGACGCGGGCGCTGATCTATAATTTCCTATGAAAAGCCGGCGGCTCTGTGTAATTTGTTCAGATGTGTTAAATTGATAATAAAATGGCGGAGCATTGTGCGCCATTACTGCGGATTTTATCCTATTATCCGTGAAAAACTTCACGGTCCGGATTCCGCTATTTTTTTTTATTGCATTTTTTATTTTCAGGTAAAAGCCTTTTAAGAGATAATATAGTATAGGATAATGGAGGAATGATGCCGATATCAGGAGCGTCGTCGGCTTCGGAGAGGGAAATGGCCGCCGCTCAATTTGATAACGGGATGTATAAAAAAAAAATAAAAAATTAAAGTGCACGTCCATGGCCGTAACCACATCACTCCGCGCGAATAGTTTCATCCACTTTGATAGAAGGGATGTTTGTTTTTCTTTTCGCCGCCCCTTTAAGTATACTTTCTATGGTTTCTCAGTTCAGGTTGCCTGTCTGGGTGACCACCATAGACACATAGAACAATGATCACATTCCATTTTTGCGCATTTCTATAGAAAATCTTGAATGTCTGGCCAAAAAAGTGACCCTAGGAGAAGGGGAAGAAGTAGGCGGAGCTTTAAAGAGATAAGGGCAACCCATGAGGGTCATAGTAAGGCGGCCATCTTGGATTCAGTAGTTATAGACGAACTGAATGGGATTCGTAAGAATTTGACACAAGAAGACGACTCAAGGACTTAGAGGGACGGGCACTTTACACGGTATAAAGAGGAGATGATGGATATGCGCTCAGCCGGTGAATGGCTGCAGATTGAAGTCTGTCATGTATTTTGAAGACGTCTTGGTAAAATGTCACTGTCACCTTTTAATAAACATTTTCATAATCAGCTCCGTGACCTTTAAATGTCTCTATAATAAAGTAGTTGTAGAGCGACAATCCGCATAGTATTTGCATTTTACAAGATAAGAAGTTATTTTACTTCCTGTATCCAAAAAAAGATTTTCTGCCAAATTCATCGTCTGCACCAAGAAATGCCAGGACAACTAAAAGAAAATGTAAGTCTTATTGTAACATAAATGGGGGTGTTATTCTAAGAAGGTCAAACCCCCAATAGACAAGAATATAACTACTATAATACTGCTCCTATGTACAAGAATATAACTACTATAATACTGTTCCTATGTACAAGAATATAACTACTATAATACTACTCCTATGTACAAGAATATAACTACTATAATACTACTCCTATGTACAAGAATATAACTACTATAATACTACTCCTATGTACAAGAATATAACTACTATAATACTGCTCCTATGTACAAGAATATAACTACTATAATACTACTCCTATGTACAAGAATATAACTACTATAATACTGCTCCTATGTACAAGAATATAACTACTATAATACTACCTCCTATGTACAAGAATATAACTACTATAATACTGCTCCTATGTACAAGAATATAACTACTATAATACTGCTCCTATGTACAAGAATATAACTACTATAATACTGCTCCTATGTACAAGAATATAACTACTATAATACTGCTCCTATGTACAAGAATATAACTACTATAATACTAATTCCTATGTACAAGAATATAACTACTATAATACTGCTCCTATGTACAAGAATATAACTACTATAATACTACCTCCTATGTACAAGAATATAACTACTATAATACCGCCTCCTATGTACAAGAATATAACTACTATAATACTACTCCTATGTACAAGAATATAACTACTATAATACTGCTCCTATGTACAAGAATATAACTACTATAATACTGCTCCTATGTACAAGAATATAACTACTATAATACCGCCTCCTATGTACAAGAATATAACTACTATAATACTACTCCTATGTACAAGAATATAACTACTATAATACTACTCCTATGTACAAGAATATAACTACTATAATACTACCTCCTATGTACAAGAATATAACTACTATAATACTGCTCCT
Organism: Leptodactylus fuscus; assembly: GCF_031893055.1. NCBI lineage: Eukaryota > Metazoa > Chordata > Amphibia > Anura > Leptodactylidae > Leptodactylus > Leptodactylus fuscus. The sequence goes on along the minus strand of NC_134269.1, from coordinate 213,445,931 downwards.
ATGTACAAGAATATAACTACTATAATACTGCTCCTATATACAAGAATATAACTACTATAATACTGCCCCCTATGTACAAGAATATAACTACTATAATACTGCTCCTATGTACAAGAATATAACTACTATAATACTGCTCCTATGTACAAGAATATAACTACTATAATACTACTCCTATGTACAAGAATATAACTACTATAATACTACTCCTATGTACAAGAATATAACTACTATAATACTACTCCTATGTACAAGTATATAACTACTATAATACTACCTCCTATGTACAAGAATATAACTACTATAATACTGCTCCTATATACAAGAATATAACTACTATAATACTACTCCTATGTACAAAAATATAACTACTATAATACTGCTCCTATGTACAAGAATATAACTACTATAATACTACTCTTATGTACAAGAATATAACTACTATAATACTGCTCCTATATACAAGAAATTAACTACTATAATACTGCTCCTATGTACAAAAATATAACTACTATAATACTGCTCCTATGTACAAGAATATAACTACTATAATACTGCTCCTATGTACAAGAATATAACTACTATAATACTACTCTTATGTACAAGAATATAACTACTATAATACTACTCCTATGTACAGGAATATAACTACTATAATACTGCTCCTATATACAAGAATATAACTACTATAATACTACCTCCTATGTACAAGAATATAACTACTATAATACTACCCCCTATGTACAAGAATATAACTACTATAATACTACCTCCTATGTACAAGAATATAACTACTATAATACTGCTCCTATATACAAGAATATAACTACTATAATACTACTCCTATGTACAAAAATATAACTACTATAATACTGCTCCTATGTACAAGAATATAACTACTATAATACTACTCTTATGTACAAGAATATAACTACTATAATACTGCTCCTATATACAAGAAATTAACTACTATAATACTACTCCTATGTACAAAAATATAACTACTATAATACTGCTCCTATGTACAAGAATATAACTACTATAATACTACTCTTATGTACAAGAATATAACTACTATAATACTACTCCTATGTACAGGAATATAACTACTATAATACTGCTCCTATATACAAGAATATAACTACTATAATACTACCTCCTATGTACAAGAATATAACTACTATAATACTGCTCCTATGTACAGGAATATAACTACTATAATACTACCTCCTATGTACAAGAATATAACTACTATAATACTACCCCCTATGTACAAGAATATAACTACTATAATACTACCTCCTATGTACAAGAATATAACTACTATAATACTACCCCCTATGTACAAGAATATAACTACTATAATACTACCTCCTATGTACAAGAATATAACTACTATAATACTACCTCCTATGTACAAGAATATAACTACTATAATACTACCCCCTATGTACAAGAATATAACTACTATAATACTACCTCCTATGTACAAGAATATAACTACTATAATACTACCTCCTATGTACAAGACTATAACTACTATAATACTACCTCCTATGTACAAGAATATAACTACTATAATACTGCTCCTATGTACAAGAATATAACTACTATAATACTACTCCTATATACAAGAATATAACTACTATAATACTGCTCCTATGTACAAGAATATAACTACTATAATACTACCTCCTATGTACAAGAATATAACTACTATAATACTACTCCTATATACAAGAATATAACTACTATAATACTACTCCTATATACAAGAATGTAACTGCTATAATGCTGCTCCTATGTACTAGGATATAACTACTATAATACTGCCCCCTATATAATTACTATAATACTGCTCTTGTGTACGAGGATACGGATTGTGTAGGTTTGTGATCACAATATAGATAAGTAAGAGTTAATGTAATGAAGGTAAGGAGGGTCTAGGAGCAGGACCCTCCGCCATGACTAATATTAGGGGGGCTCCGCTTGTATCTGACTGCAGAGCTCCCTCCTGTAATGTATTCTGCACTGAGCTATTCGGCTTCTGCAATATTTCACCCATTGATTTTACTGTCAAATAAGAAGCCGCTTGCTCCAAATGGCATTTAGCAGGACAAGCCTTGGAGGACGCTGAAGGGTAGGAAAGCAGCTTCCTATTATATTAGCTCCACAGGCTACTACAACGGTCTGATGGTCATCATCTTAAAGGCATAGCTACCCTTTAATTGAATGCCAACCTCTTAATATATCATTTATAGTTGCCAGTTTCTTATACAGAACATAGTCACGGAGCTAGATGATAAAATGAGTCTACCTGCAGCCACCACTAGAGGGAGCTCAATTGCATACTTATCTATTATTGCGTTTAATGGGGGATACCGAAGACAACAGTGAGCTCCCTCTAGTGGTGGAAAGTTGAATTTTCGCATTAATCAGAGGCAGATTGTTACTTTAAGGATTCTCATGAACTCAAAGGAATGCGACGCCATAAAGTATATGGCTGCTAAGGAACCGCGACACAGCGTACAGCTGTTTCCAGGGCAGAGGGTAATGGAGAGGACAATATTTCCCTCCGTGTCATATATAATTGTTACACATCTTAGTTTTTTTATTTTCCATTAGAAAAACCCCAATTAATAACCTCAGAAACCCCCCTCCCCCCAACGCCACAACCTCAGAGAGCCAGGCTAGTCAATGCTGGCTCATTTGCATATGATTTCCCAGACTCCCCGGCTGCAGTGTTGTCGTAATCTATGTAATTACTGGTAATGGCACATTTATCACCGCTAATGATGTAGATTTACTAAAGGGCAGTTACGGGCAAGGCGCGTTACATAAATTAGGGCTCCTAACGCCATCCGGGCCGATAATGTTTGTCACACCAATAAGCGTGAAACGCGTGGTGCTATATATAACGGACGACAACGTCGTAAGATGAGAGGCTGTAAGGGGTTAAAGAGCAATGACCCTTATAAAACATCACCGGCTCATATAAAACCTTGAGTCCTCCTAGTTCTTGGGACCGTTATTATTGGTCACCCAGCTTTCCCAGAGGTTTGAATTGCCCAATTGGCAATATCAGGCGATATAATGGTGGCCCAGTTTTGTCTCTGCTATGAGGCCCCATCTGTACCGGCTCTGTTGTAAAGAGTTACTCTCGGTGATGGGTTCGCCCTCCCCCCTCTCGCAGCGGCTCGGAGTAGAGCGCGTTATACGAGTCATTGATGGGCTGTAAAATGGACGCAAAGCCTTAATTAAACATTTCAGCCACTTGAAGACAAGACGGCGATGATGAGCGACTAATCCGTGCTTGGAGGATTTCATAGGGCTCAGTGGCGAACGTCCTTGAAGTCTCTTAGCAAAGGGGGCGTTTAGGGGGTGTAAATACTTATCAAGGCCAGCTCTAGGACAAAGATAATAGTAGATGAGGGCCAATAACTTCTTAAAGGGAATGTGTCACCTGAACCCAGCGTGTCAACCGAACATACAGATAGATAGGTTATGGTCACCTGAATCCAACGGTGTTGTCCCCGTCAGAATCGGAGACTCTGTTGCCGAGATATCACTATTTTTGTCCCAATGAGAGCCACACTGCTTAACTTTTTGGGATAATGGCGGCACCCTCGTTCCTTCAAAGAGCTCATTTGCATATGGTAAAAACGGAGTTATCTCGGCAACAGAGGCACCGAATCACACGGGGAAAACACTGTTTGATTCAGGGGACCGTGACCTACCTAGTTATGGGACCAGGTTGATATGCCAGGTCTGATGACAGACTCCCTTTAAGGTGCCCATTCATAGAGACAAGGACTAGGGAAAAATCATCAACTTAAACATTGACCCTGCACCCCCACCAATCATCTGCGTGATTGAGTGCTATATCCTCTTCACTACCAGGAACAGTGCCATCTACTATGTAGTGGCTGTGCCTGGTACTACACATAGCTTACTTGAATTATCTGCTGTACCAGATATAGCCACTATGAGATGGATGGCGCTATATCTGGTAAGCAATGTTGGCAAGTATACAAAACAGTCACATGCCAAACCTCTATGGTGGGTGTAGCATTAACTATGGGGTCCCATAATAGGCTCATGTTCACCCCCCACAATGATAGGACGGCCCAGCTTGACCTGTTCCCCCTCCTCCCTTTATGGCAGCCGTACTCCCTTTACGGAGCCATAACTAACACTTCCCGACTACACTACCCCTCCAGTGAGGTTACAAGTTAATCTGGCGCCGCTGATCTCCATTTATTTTCCTAATAAATCTTCCATTTGCGAGCAGATGAGACACATCACATCTCCGCTGCCTCCGCACCTGATTTATAACCCCGCGCGCTCCGCACTCGGAGTGTTTTATGAATTCCCAAACGATATTAACCTTTATTACCCCTTGTAGAAAGACATTCCATAAATCCATGACCCCTCCCGTGATCCGGCACCGACACGCCAATCTCTGGCGCCCGTGCCCTTGTAGAGTCTCCCGCTAATATTAACAAGATCTGATCTCTTTTACAGAGGGAAATGTCATCCGTACCCGGCACGGCCAAGGCGGCTTTCCAGTTGACGGTCAGGCCCAGAGGGTTTATTAAGGCCCGCTTTCTGATCTTTCCGCGCTTGAGTTGGCTCCCTCCGTTTCAGGAGTGAGACCTTTGAATTCACTTAACTTTATTGTTCATTTGTAGGATCGGGGAGACTGGTGGGCATCGGCCAGTGGTGTAATAAGTGGGGTAGGTCCTGATTTAGGGCACAGGTAGAACGGACATGGAGTCTAAAAACACCATGGCCTTTAGGACCCGGCAACACTGAGTGATCAGTATATATGGGTGCTGAGGAGACCACCAGGACCACCAGCTTGGGGTCGAGGAGATCTATGCGCTTTCGTACCCAGTGGAATTCATCAAGACCAATGTATCCTACGCCGTTCTTCTTGATGATCCCTGATCGGGGATCATGTACAGTGTTGGCTATCATTGGGAAAATACAGGTTAGGTATTGTGCTGAATAGTCCCGCCCCCGAGGAGCTGACACTCTGAAAAAGAGACAGATTACCAGCAGATTTTTTGAAGAGATGGTGATGCATTTTAATATACTATCCGGCTTTACGTAAACCAAGACTGCAGAGAACATAGGTGGCGCTACAAAGAAAATATTATTTCACTTGCAGTAGAACTAATTTGCATATTTTTCCCATGCAGCATTGCATCAAGACACAGTTGCATCTCCTCAATGATAACCAGTACGCATATTCATAAGGTCTGACTTCTAAACTTCTCACAGCTGATAGTTTGCTACAATTACATCCAATCTGACTCATATACTCATCTGTATATAACATATTACACTCACCCATCCTTTATAACATTTTGTATCCCACAAACCTCCCGCTTGGCGTTGGCTCGGGCATTGACATATCAAGCTGTTCCTATACTCTGCTAAACCAACAGCGGTGACTAGTGATTTACATATTGCCCGGAGGGGCGGTGGGCCAACGCTGGTCTCGGTGAGACCTCCCGTGTATTAGATTGCTTTATGTACAGACAAAATAAAAAATGCTAAATGAGAAAATGTTATCATCAAAACCGATTTCCCGCAAGACACTGAAGTAGAGGGGCAAGGATATCCAAGCGGGAGAAGACGGCGCGGCACACGGAGGAAGGATCTGTCAACTGCATCCCTACTGCTACCATATGTGATACCAGACATCAAAGACTGCAGATTATACAAGACTCTACCGCACCGCCATATCATACAAGATTTCTATACCATGTATTACACAGACAGGGAGATATAACAATAATATCCTAGGGCAGTATTATAGTAGTTATATTCATGTATATAGGAGGTAGTATTATAGTAGTTATATTCTTGTACATAGGGGCAGTATTATAGTAGTTATATTCTTGTACATAGGGGGCAGTATTATAGTAGTTATATTCTAGTACATAGGAGTAGTATTATAGTAGTTATATTCTTGTACATAGGAGCAGTATTATAGTAGTTATATTCTAGTACATAGGAGTAGTATTATAGTAGTTATATTCTTGTACATAGGAGGTAGTATTATAGTAGTTATATTCCTGTACATAGGAGTAGTATTATAGTAGTTATATTCTAGTACATAGGAGTAGTATTATAGTAGTTATATTCTTGTACATAGGAGCAGTATTATAGTAGTTATATTCTTGTACATAGGAGGTAGTATTATAGTAGTTATATTCCTGTACATAGGAGTAGTATTATAGTAGTTATATTCTAGTACATAGGAGTAGTATTATAGTAATTATATTCTTGTACATAGGAGCAGTATTATAGGAGTTATATTCTTGTACATAGGGGCAGTATTATAGTAGTTATATTCTTGTACATAGGAGAAGTATTATAGTAGTTATATTCTTGTACATAGGGGGCAGTATTATAGTAGTTATATTCTTGTACATAGGAGCCGTATTATAGTAGTTATATGCTTGTACATAGGAGGTAGTATTATAGTAGTTATATTCTTGTACATAGGAGCTGTATTATAGTAGTTATATGCTTGTACATAGGAGTAGTATTATAGTAGTTATATTCTTGTACATAGGAGTAGTATTATAGTAGTTATATTCTTGTACATAGGAGCAGTATTATAGTAGTTATATTCTTGTACATAGGAGTAGTCTTATAGTAGTTATATTCTTGTGCATAGGAGCCGTATTATAGTAGTTATATGCTTGTACATAGGAGGTAGTATTATAGTAGTTATATTCTTGTACATAGGAGGTAGTATTATAGTAGTTATATTCTTGTACATAGGAGCCGTATTATAGTAGTTATATGCTTGTACATAGGAGGTAGTATTATAGTAGTTATATTCTTGTACATAGGAGTAGTATTATAGTAGTTATATTCTTGTACATAGGAGGTAGTATTATAGTAGTTATATTCTTGTACATAGGAGCCGAATTATAGTAGTTATATGCTTGTACATAGGAGGTAGTATTATAGTAGTTATATTCTTGTACATAGGAGTAGTATTATAGTAGTTATATTCTTGTACATAGGAGGTAGTATTATAGTAGTTATATTCTTGTACATAGGAGCAGTATTATAGTAGTTATATTCTTGTACATAGGAGCAGTATTATAGTAGTTATATTCTTGTACATAGGAGCAGTATTATAGTAGTTATATTCTTGTACATAGGAGCAGTATTATAGTAGTTTTATTCTTATACATAGCGGGCAGTATTATAGTAGTTATATTCTCGTATATAAAGGGTTATGCAAGCCCCCAGACAATTCAGCTATAGCGATATATTAGCAGTATATATACCCCTTATGACAAGCACAGGCAATACATGGCAATAGACTGGATATCCCAGAGGAATATAGCCGCTCTATATTGACCCTATAGGATGATGTATAAATAAACAATGTATATAAAAATCCACATAAAAATGAGTTATGCGCCATCCTGATGGAAAGTAGAAAGCACCAATGTGGCTGCCAAATGGGCTGTAATTCATTCATGCCATAAGCCAGGTCCTCGGTCGCACTGATCAGTAAGATTTAGGTGTTGAACCAAGGCCGTCATGTGGCGGTGATAAACACAGACATTACAGCGGGCAGGAAACAGATTGTTTTGCAGTAATTTCCTCTGATTAGAGATGGCGCGTGTCAGGTATTGTATGCAGGGAACATAACCTGATGAATTATGTCCTCCATCAGTCAGGAGCTACCACATCATGCCAATGAATACAGTGTGACATTGCCAGGGGGTGGCGCAGTGATTAGTGTTACTTATACTTCCTAACCGTCCTGGATTCAGCGGGACAGCCCCGGATTCTGAGTCCTGTCCTGCTCACCCGGTCGGCGGAAGGTGTGTCCTAGTATCAACTCCTGAAGCAGAGGAGTTAAATACAATGCTCCCTGTGTGCTCCGGCCCCGGGAGCTGTAGGCGCCATGTAATGACATCACTCACATCGCACATGCAGCTCCCTGAATAGTCTGGGAGAAGAGACTAGACAGAGCGGCAGGGGAAGGAGGAGAAGTGAGTATCAGTGTTTTATTATGTTCAACTAGGGGCAGATGGAGGGGGAGCATAAAAGAGGGGGAAGATGAAGGGGAGCATTGAACTGGGTACAGATGGAGGAGGGACATTAAACAAGGAGTAGTTTAGGGGGGGCAATAAACTGGAAGTAGATCGAGGCAGCAGTAAACTGGGGGAAGATGAAGGGGCACATTAAACTGGGTGCAGATTAAGGGGGACAATAAACTGGAAGTAGATTGAGGGGGCAATAAACTGGGGGAAGATGAAGGGACACATTAAACTGGGTGCAGATTGAGGGGGCAATAAAGTTGTGGGAGATGAAGAGGAACATTAAACTGGGGGGGCAGACAGAGGGTGACATTAAACCGGGGGCAGCTGGAGGCAAATTGGAGGCAGCTGGGGTGGACATGTCCACCTCTAGTTTCTGCCAGTTTAATGTTCCCCTCCAGCAGCCCCCAATTTAATGTCCCCATCCAACTAACCCCACGGTTTCATGCCCCCCTCTAGTTTCCTCCACTGTAAACTGGGGTACAAGGAGAGGGACTTTATTCTGTGGGGCAATTAGAGAGGAACATTATAATTTTGGTTCATATAATGTTAGGGTGACTGTAGGAGAATTATACTGTGTGAGGGCACATAGAAAAATGGATGAGAATGTGGGTGGAGCTAAATTTACCGCGGCACACATAGCGTGCCACATAATTAGTCGCTCTTTCTATCCTTTGAAAGTTGTGAGGTATGATGTTTGCTCCTGGTTTGCTCCATCTTTCCCAGAAATCTGAATGGAGAATCTCCCTAGTTACAGGCAGTCAGAACCCCAGGAAAGCTGAATGTGCGATAATGGCGGCCATATTGGCTGTCACCCAGCTGTAGCTAGAGGACGACACAAGGACTGGGGTTTCTTTTTGCAAATTCATATAAAATTATGCTGTCAGGGCTCGGTGAGCTCGCCAATCCTAACGCCAATTGGCACGCAAAGAAAAACTAGAATTATGAGGTCTAATAGAATCAAAGAGTCTCCATCATTTCCTGTATATAACGTGAACCGCCAACCCAAGAGTCACCGAGAAGATGACAACGGCCGATCACTAAGGATGGTAATAACCATGTGGTAGTGGGACAGAGGAGTCCGCGAGAGGCAACCCAGACCTGGCGCTACACAACCAAACTGGACCTGAGACATCAGCAAGAAGACCGGAGGGTCCAGAACCTGTCCCAGATGTGACACTATCCCTGTACTGTGACATCACTGTGTGTATTATCCTGTACTGTGACATCACTGTGTGTATTATCTCTGTACTGTGACATCACTGTGTGTATTATCCTGTACTGTGACATCACTGTGTGTATTATCCCTGTACTGTGACATCACTGTGTGTATTATCCTGTACTGTGACATCACTGTGTGTATTATCTCTGTACTGTGACATCACTGTGTGTATTATCCTGTACTGTGACATCACTGTGTGTATTATCCCTGTACTGTGACATCACTGTGTGTATTATCCTGTACTGTGACATCACTGTGTGTATTATCCTGTACTGTGACATCACTGTGTGTATTATCTCTGTACTGTGACATCACTGTGTGTATTATCCTGTACTGTGACATCACTGTGTGTATTATCCTGTACTGTGACATCACTGTGTGTATTATCCTGTACTGTGACATCACTGTGTGTATTATCTCTGTACTGTGACATCACTGTGTGTATTATCCTGTACTGTGACATCACTGTGTGTATTATCTCTGTACTGTGACATCACTGTGTGTATTATCCCTGTACTGTGACATCACTGTGTGTATTATCCCTGTACTGTGACATCACTGTGTATATTATCCTGTACTGTGACATCACTGTGTGTATTATCTCTGTACTGTGACATCACTGTGTGTATTATCCCTGTACTGTGACATCACTGTGTATATTATCCTGTACTGTGACATCACTGTGTGTATTATCCCTGTACTGTGACATCACTGTGTATATTATCCTGTACTGTGACATCACTGTGTGTATTATCTCTGTACTGTGACATCACTGTGTGTATTATCCCTGTACTGTGACATCACTGTGTGTATTATCCCTGTACTGTGACATCACTGTGTGTATTATCCTGTACTGTGACATCACTGTGTGTATTATCTCTGTACTGTGACATCACTGTGTGTATTATCCTGTACTGTGACATCACTGTGTGTATTATCCCTGTACTGTGACATCACTGTGTGTATTATCCTGTACTGTGACATCACTGTGTGTATTATCCTGTACTGTGACATCACTGTGTGTATTATCTCTGTACTGTGACATCACTGTGTGTATTATCCTGTACTGTGACATCACTGTGTGTATTATCTCTGTACTGTGACATCACTGTGTGTATTATCCTGTACTGTGACATCACTGTGTGTATTATCTCTGTACTGTGACATCACTGTGTGTATTATCCCTGTACTGTGACATCACTGTGTGTATTATCTCTGTACTGTGACATCACTGTGTGTATTATCCTGTACTGTGACATCACTGTGTGTATTATCTCTGTACTGTGACATCACTGTGTGTATTATCCTGTACTGTGACATCACTGTGTGTATTATCCCTGTACTGTGACATCACTGTGTGTATTATCCTGTACTGTGACATCACTGTGTGTATTATCCCTGTACTGTGACATCACTGTGTGTATTATCCTGTACTGTGACATCACTGTGTGTATTATCCTGTACTGTGACATCACTGTGTGTATTATCCCTGTACTGTGACATCACTGTGTGTATTATCCTGTACTGTGACATCACTGTGTGTATTATCCCTGTACTGTGACATCACTGTGTGTATTATCCTGTACTGTGACATCACTGTGTGTATTATCTCTGTACTGTGACATCACTGTGTGTATTATCCCTGTACTGTGACATCACTGTGTGTATTATCCTGTACTGTGACATCACTGTGTGTATTATCCCTGTACTGTGACATCACTGTGTGTATTATCCCTGTACTGTGACATCACTGTATTATCTCTGTACTGTGACATCACTGTGTGTATTATCTCTGTACTGTGACATCACTGTGTGTATTATCCCTGTACTGTGACATCACTGTGTGTATTATCTCTGTACTGTGACATCACTGTGTGTATTATCCCTGTACTATGACATCACTGTGTGTATTACCCTGTACTGTGACATCACTGTGTGTATTATCTCTGTACTGTGACATCACTGTTTGTATTATCCTGTACTGTGACATCACTGGGTGTATTATCTCTGTACTGTGACATCACTGTGTGTATTATCCTGTACTGTGACATCACTGTGTGTATTATCCCTGTACTGTGACATCACTGTGTGTATTATCCCTGTACTATGACATCACTGTGTGTATTACCCTGTACTGTGACATCACTGTGTGTATTATCTCTGTACTGTGACATCACTGTGTGTATTATCCCTGTACTATGACATCACTGTGTGTATTACCCTGTACTGTGACATCACTGTGTGTATTATCTCTGTACTGTGACATCACTGTGTGTATTATCCTGTACTGTGACATCACTGGGTGTATTATCTCTGTACTGTGACATCACTGTGTGTATTATCCCTGTACTGTGACATCACTGTGTGTATTATCCTGTACTGTGACATCACTGTGTGTATTATCCTGTACTGTGACATCACTGTGTGTATTATCCTGTACTGTGACATCACTGTGTGTATTATCCCTGTACTGTGACATCACTGTGTGTATTATCTCTGTACTGTGACATCACTGTGTGTATTATCCCTGTACTATGACATCACTGTGTGTATTACCCTGTACTGTGACATCACTGTGTGTATTATCTCTGTACTGTGACATCACTGTGTGTATTATCCTGTACTGTGACATCACTGTGTGTATTATCTCTGTACTGTGACATCACTGTGTGTATTATCCTGTACTGTGACATCACTGTGTGTATTATCCCTGTACTGTGACATCACTGTGTGTATTATCCTGTACTGTGACATCACTGTGTGTATTATCCTGTACTGTGACATCACTGTGTGTATTATCCCTGTACTGTGACATCACTGTGTGTATTATCCTGTACTGTGACATCACTGTGTGTATTATCCTGTACTGTGACATCACTGTGTGTATTATCCTGTACTGTGACATCACTGTGTGTATTATCCCTGTACTGTGACATCACTGTGTATATTATCCTGTACTGTGACATCACTGTGTGTATTATCCTGTACTGTGACATCACTGTGTGTATTATCTCTGTACTGTGACATCACTGTGTGTATTATCTCTGTACTGTGACATCACTGTGTGTATTATCCTGTACTGTGACATCACTGTGTGTATTATCCTGTACTGTGACATCACTGTGTGTATTATCCTGTACTGTGACATCACTGTGTGTATTATCCCTGTACTGTGACATCACTGTGTATATTATCCTGTACTGTGACATCACTGTGTGTATTATCCTGTACTGTGACATCACTGTGTGTATTATCTCTGTACTGTGACATCACTGTGTGTATTATCCCTGTACTGTGACATCACTGTGTGTATTATCCCTGTACTGTGACATCACTGTGTATATTATCTCTGTACTGTGACATCACTGTGTGTATTATCCTGTACTGTGACATCACTGTGTGTATTATCCTGTACTGTGACATCACTGTGTGTATTATCTCTGTACTGTGACATCACTGTGTGTATTATCCTGTACTGTGACATCACTGTGTGTATTATCTCTGTACTGTGACATCACTGTGTGTATTATCCCTGTACTGTGACATCACTGTGTGTATTATCCTGTACTGTGACATCACTGTGTGTATTATCTCTGTACTGTGACATCACTGTGTGTATTATCCTGTACTGTGACATCACTGTGTGTATTATCCCTGTACTGTGACATCACTGTGTGTATTATCCTGTACTGTGACATCACTGTGTGTATTATCCCTGTACTGTGACATCACTGTGTGTATTATCTCTGTACTGTGACATCACTGTGTGTATTATCCTGTACTGTGACATCACTGTGTGTATTATCCTGTACTGTGACATCACTGTGTGTATTATCCCTGTACTGTGACATCACTGTGTGTATTATCCTGTACTGTGACATCACTGTGTGTATTATCTCTGTACTGTGACATCACTGTGTGTATTATCCCTGTACTGTGACATCACTGTGTGTATTATCCTGTACTGTGACATCACTGTGTGTATTATCCCTGTACTGTGACATCACTGTGTGTATTATCCTGTACTGTGACATCACTGTGTGTATTATCCCTGTACTGTGACATCACTGTGTGTATTATCTCTGTACTGTGACATCACTGTGTGTATTATCCCTGTACTGTGACATCACTGTGTGTATTATCTCTGTACTGTGACATCACTGTGTGTATTATCCCTGTACTATGACATCACTGTGTGTATTACCCTGTACTGTGACATCACTGTGTGTATTATCTCTGTACTGTGACATCACTGTGTGTATTATCCTGTACTGTGACATCACTGGGTGTATTATCTCTGTACTGTGACATAACTGTGTGTATTATCCTGTACTGTGACATCACTGTGTGTATTATCCTGTACTGTGACATCACTGTGTGTATTATCTCTGTACTGTGACATCACTGTGTGTATTATCCTGTACTGTGACATCACTGTGTGTATTATCCTGTACTGTGACATCACTGTGTGTATTATCTCTGTACTGTGACATCACTGTGTGTATTTTCCTGTACTGTGACATCACTGTGTGTATTATCTCTGTACTGTGACATCACTGTGTGTATTATCCTGTACTGTGACATCACTGTGTGTATTATCCCTGTACTGTGACATCACTGTGTGTATTATCTCTGTACTGTGACATCACTGTGTGTATTATCTCTGTACTGTGACATCACTGTGTGTATTATCTCTGTACTGTGACATCACTGTGTGTATTATCCCTGTACTGTGACATCACTGTGTGTATTATCCTGTACTGTGACATCACTGTGTGTATTATCCCTGTACTGTGACATCACTGTGTGTATTATCCTGTACTGTGACATCACTGTGTGTATTATCCCTGTACTGTGACATCACTGTGTGTATTATCCCTGTACTGTGACATCACTGTGTGTATTATCCTGTACTGTGACATCACTGTGTGTATTATCCTGTACTGTGACATCACTGTGTGTATTATCCTGTACTGTGACATCACTGTGTGTATTATCCTGTACTGTGACATCACTGTGTATATTTTCCTGTACTGTGACATCACTGTAGGTATTATCCTGTACTGTGACATTACTGTGTACTAGTCTCCGCTGTTCCTGTTAGTGGGGCCCTGCTACGTTTTGCTCTGGGGCCCCATGGTTCCTTGCCTTGCCCCTGATAGGAGTTGTGGTCTGTTCCTTGCTGACGACTCCTCTCATGGGCCGTAACATCTAATGATAACATGGAGGGATAAATCAATGTATAATGATCAAACGCTGATGATATTTCCCTCCTGAGCCTGTAGGCGTGTACCGAACGTTGCGATGCTTTAGCCATTAGAAGTCGGATTTAGAAGAAGCTTCGATACCTTTGAGATATGTCGGATTTCTCTAACAAGTGACCCCCAGGGGACACAAAAGTCTGGATACATACGGCCCATTAATTAGAGCCGGCGAAATGATTAGGACCGGCCTGTCTCATCCCTTTATGTGCGGAGTGAAGTCCTGGCAGCCCGGTGGTAGGCCGCCGACATCACAGGGATTCCTTAATGCGCTGGATACGACCTTGCAAAAATTGCGTTCTTATAAACCCCGAGGAAACGGGGAGGGGGTCTCTTCAATCGGGAGCCAGGTAATTAGAGAATTGCTTCTTAAGGTCCTGCGCTTGCAGTTCTGGGGAGGGGGGTAAAGACTTCCAACCTGTCCGGGATGACAAGGGCTCATCTTATGTCTTAGGTAAGGAATCCTGAAGCTTTAGGTGTAACTAGAGACAAAAAAAGTCCCTTGTATCAAGTACATGGTAAGTAAGGCAACGGATATGTTGTTCTGCAATGGAGTTCCCCTTCCATTTCGGCGTCAGCTGTTCCGTCGCTGATTCCTGTAAGCTGCGAGCGGCAGATAAGAAGGTTTTGGCGCCCCGCCACCGCCCGGTAAACTAAGCCGAGAGCGAATGCTTTCATTGAAGCTTACATTGTTACTTTCCTTTTGTTCTTAAAGTTCCGCTCCACCCAAATACTAAAAATCATATTCCGCATAAAGCTGCAGTTTGTGCTTCAGAGCTGTTCCTCCTAATATACCTTGGAAGTTGGGGCAGGACGTGACAAATAGAGTCGGCTGGTTTGGAGGCTAAAGAAGACGGTCTCTGGTCACCTGTCTGTATGAATACCGCCATGAGTCCGCCCTCTAATACACCTCTACACCCCCAACTGTCAATCTGCATTGAGTTTAGGTATTGTAAACCATGTCACCACCCGGGCCCATACCAACTTTGGTTTTCCCCATTCCCATCCAGATCCCATTGTGTCCCCACACAATATAATACTCCTGTAATGGCCCAAACACAGACTCCTTGTAGCCCCTGCAGTATAATGCCCCCTGTAGCCCCTACAGTATAATGCCCCCTATAGACCCTACAGTATAATGCCCCCTGTAGCCCCTACAGTATAATGCCCCCTGTAGCCCCTACAGTATAATGCCCCCTATAGACCCTACAGTATAATGCCCCCTGTAGCCCCTACAGTGTAATGCCCTCTGTAGCCCTACAGTATAATGCCCCCTGTAGCCCCTACAGTATAATGCCCCCTATAGACCCTACAGTATAATGCCCCCTGTAGCCCCTACAGTGTAATGCCCTCTGTAGCCCTACAGTATAATGCCCCCTGTAGCCCCTACAGTATAATGCCCCCTATAGACCCTACAGTATAATGCCCCCTGTTGCCCCTACAGTATAATTCCCCCTGTAGCCCCTACAGTATAATGCCCCCTGTTGCCCCTACAGTATAATGCCCCCTGTAGCCCCTATAGTATAATGCCCCCCTGTAGCCCCTACAGTATATGCCCCCTGTAGCCCCTACAGTATAATGCCCCCTGTAGCCCCTACAGTATAAAGACTCCTTGTAGCCCCAACAGTATAATGCCCCCTGTAGCCCCTACAGTATAATGCCCCCTGTAGACCCTACAATATAATGCCCCCCTGTAGCCCCTATAGTATAATGCCCCCTGTAGCCCCTACAGTATAAAGACTCCTTGTAGCCCCAACAGTATAATGCCCCCTGTAGCCCCTACAGTATAATGCCCCCTGTAGTCCCTACAATATAATGCCCCCCTGTAGCCCCTATAGTATAATGCTCCCCTGTAGTCCCTACAATATAATGACCCCCTGTAGCCCCAACAGTATAATGCCCCCCTGTAGCCCCTACAGTATAATGCCCCCTGTAGCCCCTACAGTGTAATGCCCTCTGTAGCCCTACAGTATAATGCCCCCTGTAGCCCCTACAGTATAATGCCCCCTGTAGCCCCTACAGTATAATGCCCCCCTCATTGTAGTATAATTTTATGAGCGGGTCTGTATTTAGGTCTGGGGTCTACAATTATTTGGGTGCCTGCTCTATGTGCTGTCTTTGTTTATGGGGTCTGGGGCCTGTTTTTAGAGGGCCTTCTTTGGGCTCTGCGCTGATCTGACAGGGACTAGTTTGGGGTCTGTATTACGGGTTCGGTTTGGGGGTCTGGCTTTTGGTCTGTATTCAGTCGGGGGTCTGTATTCTGTACATCTATGCCGGTCTGGTTGGGGGTCTACATTTACTGTCTGGGTTCCATATTAGTTTATAAGGTTTGGGTTATGTATTAAGCTGGTCTGGGGTCTGTATTATATGTTCACAGTTTATGTTCGAGTCCTAATCTGGGGTTTGTATTAGGGGGTCTGGTCTGTATTTCTTAAGGTGGTTCAAATGTCATCAGATTTGGGGCGGGGTTCCTACATAAAAGGGGCGGAGCATATGTCTAATAATTCGATTTTTCTTCTCGAAAGCGGGTAAGAATGAGTTAAAAGCAATTTGTATGGCCGCGGCTAAAGAGCCTGAATGCAAATAGAAGGACAGCCATAGTGGGGATGATATATACGGCAGCGCGCCGCACTAACAGGATTGGACGTCCTGCTAGAGAAAAATCTATAAATAGTTTAAGATATAAAAACCCGGCTCCTCGCCACCGTGCCGGTGATTTATCATGGTCGCTGTAATATTTAAGCTGTCTCAGCAGCGCAGGAGCATCATTAACGCTCAGGAGAAAATTTCCCAACGGTCCGAGCACAAGAGCAAGAACCGAGGGAGGCGACGAAGGGAGAAAAAAAATAAGAAAAAATTCTTCCTGTTTTTGTAACTTTGCTTAATTTTGTTGTGGACGCCGCAGAGGATCTCATATGTTATTGTTAGGAGAGGGAGCGTCATTCATCAAAGGTTTACTGCGAGTCTGCAGTTTGGAGAAACGCGGCCGCCTTATCGCTCCGCCGTCCTGCCGGGAAATAAAACCAGTAAGGAGAGCGAAATCTAAGAATTAAAGGGACGTAAAATGTAGAAATTGTGCAAAAAATGTAAAGAGAAAAAATTGTGTCTCAGGAATTGGCTCTGTCTGTCTGTAAGGCAAGTGGAGGATGCAGAAGCTCTCCCCCGTGTAATAGGAGACCAGGTGCAATAAGCCACACCTTCATCTAAGCTCCACCCCCTTCACCCCATGGGAGTGAGGTTACAGTTGTATCCAGTCTCAACAGTAATTTGGACTCCAGACTGATACATTTTGCCTGCTCTGATACATTGTAACAAACTATCAGGGAGTCCTTGGCTGCCTCTTAAAGGGCCAGCATATGTTAACCAAGTTGCACCATGAACAAAGAACTCCGCCTGTTTTCAGCCGCCTACTGACCATGGCCCTGTTGTTTCGGTGTCCGGCGCCTATGAGTCTGAATGAGCTTTGGAATCTGAGGTCTGAATTAAGGGATTCTGGTCTGGAGTACCATGACGTCTCAAGTCTTGTTTAGGGAATTTTAGTTTAGGGGTCTGGTCTGGGGTCTGTATTAGTTTAGGGGTCTGGTCTGGGGTCTGTATTAGTTTAGGGGTCTGGTCTGGGGTCTGTATTAGTTTAGGGGTCTGGTCTGGGCTCTGTATTAGTTTAGGGGTCTGGTCTGGGCTCTGTATTAGTTTAGGGGTCTGGTCTGGGGTCTGTATTAGTTTAGGGGTCTGGTCTGGGGTCTGTATTAGTTTAGGGGTCTGGTCTGGGGTCTGTATTAGTTTAGGGGTCTGGTCTGGGCTCTGTATTAGTTTAGGGGTCTGGTCTGGGGTCTGTATTACTTTAGGGGTCTGGTCTGGGGTCTGTATTAGTTTAGGGGTCTGGTCTGGGGTCTGTATTAGTTTAGGGGTCTGGTCTGGGGTCTGTATTAGTTTAGGGGTCTGGTCTGGGCTCTGTATTAGTTTAGGGGTCTGGTCTGGGCTCTGTATTAGTTTAGGGGTCTGGTCTGGGGTCTGTATTAGTTTAGGGGTCTGGTCTGGGGTCTGTATTAGTTTAGGGGTCTGGTCTGGGGTCTGTATTAGTTTAGGGGTCTGGTCTGGGCTCTGTATTAGTTTAGGGGTCTGGTCTGGGCTCTGTATTAGTTTAGGGGTCTGGTCTGGGGTCTGTATTAGTTTAGGGGTCTGGTCTGGGGTCTGTATTAGTTTAGGGGTCTGGTCTGGGCTCTGTATTAGTTTAGGGGTCTGGTCTGGGGTCTGTATTAGTTTAGGGGTCTGGTCTGGGGTCTGTATTAGTTTAGGGGTCTGGTCTGGGGTCTGTATTAGTTTAGGGGTTTGGTCTGGGGTCTGTATTAGTTTAGGGGTCTGGTCTGGGGTCTGTATTAGTTTAGAGGTCTGGTCTGGGGTCTGTATTAGTTTAGGGGTCTGGTCTGGGGTCTGTATTAGTTTAGGGGTCTGGATTAGTATAGGGGTCTGGGGTCTGTATTAGTTTAGGGGTCTGGGGTCTGTATTAGTTTAGGGGTCTGGTTTGGGGTCTGTATTAGTTTAGGGGTCTGGTCTGGGGTCTGTATTAGTTTAGGGGTCCGGTCTGGGGTCTTTATTAGTTTAGGGGTCCGGTCTGGGGTCTGTATTAGTTTAGGGGTCTGGATTAGTATAGGGGTCTGGGGTCTGTATTAGTTTAGGGGTCCGGTCTGGGGTCTGTATTAGTTTAGGGGTCTGGGGTCTGTATTAGTTTAGGGGTCTGGTCTGGGGTCTGTATTAGTTTAGGGGTCAGGTCTGGGGTCGGATATTAATATAGAGGTCAGGTCTGGGGTCTGTATTAGTATAGGGGTCTAGTCTAGGGTCTGATGAATTTAGGGGTCTGGTGGTCTTTGGTTTGATCATTTATAGGGTCTGATCTGAGGTCTTAGTGTCCTAGCTGTAGGTGACCATAGTCATATTTATAAGGTAAGTGCGCCATTGCCTGGTGATCGCTCACGCTCATGGTGGGCCGGCATTCAGTCATTTACTATACAGCCCACCCTTCCAATTCCGCCCCTGCCCAGGTTCACCACAGGTTGGAGACCCCCAGTTGAGGCTATAACTTTCAGTTCCATTGTAGGACCGGATCAAGGAGAAGAACTGAGCCGCCTATAATAATGGAGACCATTAACCCCTGAGTGACTGGTGACGTGTGTATGGTGAGATTTGGCGCCACAGAGGACGGAGACGATGAAGCAAAATTGAAATGTGGCCTCGCTAATGAAGGAGGAAGAATTGTGTAATGGGAGCCGCGGAGTTGTCTGTAATAGAGGCTGTTAGTAAGATTAATGAGGGGACCGAGCGCAGAACGTTGCGGTCAATCTCACTAATATAGCGATGATGGAGAGAGCCGCTTCAAGGTGGCACAAGAAGTCTGCTCCAGAAGACAAGGTCAAATCCAGACTCCCAGCCTGTGAAGGGAGAGGCCACCAGCCGCCATATATAAAGAGATGACATACCGCTCAGTGTCTGGTGCACAGCTCCCTCCCATATATATGGTCACTGTAATACAGTGTGCAAGGAATCAGAGACATACCTCCAATGGAGGCCACGATAGACCCCTAAATCACCGCCAGGAGGAGCAACAGAGGTACATTACAGGGGAATACATCCGATACAATGTTATGGAGCAGGTACTGCAGCTCAATCTCCCTACACAAGATACATGCACAGATAATACCCTTTGCAAGTTCTCTCTACTGCTACTAGTGGTCAAATTCGGTACTACGGTTTCTATATTATTTTTGCACGGATTTAATGACTTCTCCTCCAAGATGGGTTGACAATACAGCAATATATTGTGAGCGATCCGGTTGTATTGCATTATCCCTGTTGTACAAGGAATTAAAGGCATATCTCCAATGGACATTACTATAGAACCCTTAGTTGATTCCAGGAAGAGCAACAGAGTTACATTACAGGGGGGCACAGTAGGTGCAATGTTGCAGCTCTACCTTCATACACAAGCCACCTACATAGATAATACGCCTGTATTATTCCGTTTTGTGCCAATTACAAGAGCTCTACTAGTGGTCATAAATTATATTGCAATGTCTATGTTATTTTTACATATTTTTTTAGCCTAAATATGGATGAGGACGACGCAGAAATGTCCCCCAAATCACGCATACAATGTATACGTATGTCAACCTAAGATAGTATATACGAATTCTGTACCGTATAGATAACAAATTACAAGTTCCATGCACTGCTCTCTGCTGCTTGTGGTGGTCAATGCTGGTACTGCAGTTAAAATCCCTATTCAGACCATTATACGGTGAGGTACAGACACAGAATACGGTAAATTCATCCAGATTTTCTGGCCGACACCACCAATGAATACGGCAATGCGGCAGAATAAACGACAGAGCTGTAATCATTGCACTTTCTCCAAAAAACCCATTTTGTATATTGACATTAATCGACAATTACCGCCCTAAAAAACAATCCCTTAATGCATCTGACGTCAGCGCAGAATTTTCATTTATTCACAATTTAGACCAATTTTTTTTTTTCCTATTTTGTAAATTTTAGTCCTAAATTCTATGTTCTAAAAAAAAAAAAAAGTGACAGGTACTCAAGAGTTAAAGCAGCTTCTTTCTATGGCAACCTTTAACTAAGTGGTACATAAGCAAAGTCACCTTCCCAATTTGGCAGCCTGTTTAGCACAATGTGACCAGGGGACGGCGAGACTTAGTGTGTATTGTCTCCTATCACTCCTTATCTGTCACCTGTAGAGATCTACTGATGATGTCATCGGTAATATGTAAATTAGATCACAGGAAGGAAATGAGTTATTAATGCGTCAATGAAGGCAACAGATCGGACCTATGCGAAGGCTATGGACATGTAATGATTAGGGTTGAGCCGATCTTGAGATTTCAGGATTGATTTTAAAATCCGATTTCTGATCATTTTCCAGCCGATCTCGATCGTGAGATTTGCTCGATCGCCGATCAGGATCGGATCGATCCCGATCGCTCAACCCTAGTCAATGTTTCTCTATGGGAAAGGTCACTTTTAGGGTTGAGCCGATCTTGAGAATTCAAAATCCGATTTCTGATCATTTTCCAGCCAATCCCGATCGCGAGATTTGCTCGATCGGTGATCAGGATCTGATCCTTCCCGATCCCTCAACCCTAGTCAATGCTTCTCTATGGGAAAAGTCACTTTTAGGGTTGGGCCAATCTTGAGATTTCAAAATCCGATTTCCGATCATTTTCCAGCCGATCCCGATCGTGAAATTTGCTCGATCACCAATCAGGATCCGATCTTTCCCGATCCCTCAGTCCTAGTCAATGCTTCTCTATGGGAAAAGTCACTTTTAAGGTTGAGCCGATCTTGAGATTTCAAAACCCGATTGCCGATCATTTTCCAGCCGATCCCGATCGTGAAATTTGCTCGATCACCGATCGAGATCCGATCTTTTCCAATCCCCATTGCTCAACCCTAATAATGACACTACTACCTGCCCGTAGGGGCAAAAGGATGGAGCTACCTGGGATACAAAGGCAGCAAACACAATGACCCTTAGCCTCATAAGACAGTATTATAAATGGCACATGGTGAGGCCGCCTCTCATTGTCCAGGCCAGTGGTAGTGGGTCCGTTCTAGAGAATGAAGTACTTCCAAAATTGGTGGCCACCAAACATAGACTGATATACAAGAACCAATCTTGATCCCCCAGCATCTTGCTCAGGAGGGTTAATGTTTTCGAACCTCTAAAGTCAAGTTCTAAAACTTTTATGGAGAGTGGACCCTACTGAGAAAAACCAAGGTCATTCTAGAAGAAAAGAGGATATTCACTCTATGCTAAAGATGTCTTCTAGATTTTCCCTAAAAGAATGGTGGAAGGGAAAAGCCCTTGTTTTGGAATGGCGTTGCCCTCAAACACAGGAAAAGATCTGAAGAATGGTGTAGAAGAGCCAGTCTTGATTGTCAAGCATTCTGCTCTTGAGGGCAAATGTTTTTGAACTACTAAGGTCTAAAACTTTTATGGAGACCCTTCTGAGAAGAATGGAGGTCATTCTAGAAGGAAGGACGGCATGCACTCTACACTTAAGATGTCTTCTAGATTTGCCCTGAAAAACGGATGGAGGGAAAAGCCTTTGTTTCGGAATGATGATGCCCTTGAACACAGGATAAGATCTGAAGAATGGCGTAGAGGAGACAATCTTGGTTGCCAAGCATTGTGCTCTTGAGGGTGAATGTTTTTGAACCTCTATAATCAAGTTCCAAAACCATTCTGAGAAAACTTGGGGTCGTTTTAGAAGGTAATAGGCCATCCAGTCTATATTAAAAAAGTTTTCTAGATCTGCCCTGAAAGACTGGTGGAGGAGAAGACCCTTGTTTTGGAATGACAATGCCCTTGGACACATGATAAGATCTGAAGAATGGTATAGAAGAACCAATCTTGGTTGCCCAGAATTATGCTCTTGAGGGTGAATGTTTTTGAAACCCTAAAGTCTAGTTCTAAAAGTTCTAGATCCTTCTGAGAAGAATGGAGGTCACTCTAGAAAGAAGGACAGTATGCACTCTATACTTAAGATGTCATCTAGATTTGCCCTGAAAGACTGGTGGAGGAGAAAGCCCTTGTTTTGGAGTGATGATGCCCTCGAACACATGATAATATCTGAAGAATGGGGTTGAAGAACCAATCTTGGTTGTTTAGCATTATGCTCGAGGGTGAATGTTTTCGAGACATCTTCCATAACTTCTATAAAGCTCCTTCTGATTAGAATGGAGGTCATTCTAGAAGGAAGGAGGGTATGCACACTATAGTAAAGAAGCCTTCTAGATCTGCCCTGAAAGACTGGTGGAGGGGAAAGCCCTTGAGGACATGATCTGAAGACTGGTGTAGAAGAGCCAATCTTGGTTGTCCAACATTATGCTCTTGAGGGTAAAAGTTCCTGAGCTCCTAAAGTCAAGTTCATTTATCAAGACCCTGAGAAGAATGAAGGCCATTCTAGAAGGTATAAAGGGGCCTTAAGACTGGTGGACACCACAGAACAATGGTATCTAGTATATGTTCCTGGTGGACGTGCCCTGGTGGACACATGTGGATGTCAGGATTGCGTTGTACATGTTTTTGGCCACTTAGAGTATCACCGAGGTAAACTACCCACCATTGGGGAATGTTTGAAAGTTCCGAGTCAATCTATATGGTTAGATTGATGCCCTGGTCCTTTAAATGTCCCCATTGTAATAGTCAGAACAAGGCCGGCTGACACGGGGAGATGAAAGCGAATAATGCAGCGTGTCTTCTTACGACTCCGCTCTTCGCCGGCCTCTACGTCACCGCTCATGTTACAGTCTCGTTATACCAGTTAAATGCCTGAAATCCTCTTCTTGAAGTTATTAAGCCACATTCTGCTCGCCGGCTTCATCTCCCCATTAAGATTCACCACCGCAGCGTTTAATCTACTCGCTCTGCCCGCGGACGCCACTTGCACAGCCATAATTATGACAGCAATAATAGGTCATTCTTGCAGAAAAAGCTGCGTCCTGCACAGAGCCCTTTCCGCCAACTGCGCCTCTGGACAGTCCGTTAATCACGACGCCGACATCTAAGGGATGATGGGTTTTATCCCTCCCATCTAGTGACTGCGCCGCTGTCTGCGAAGCAGATAAATAAACACCGCACAGAGACAAAGCGGAACGGCCAGGGCTGGGAAGTCCAAGCAATGGGTTGTGGTGGCCAGAAGACCGTCACCGAGGAGAGCAGGGTACATGGGAGGGGCAACAGAACCAAAGGTTAAATATGTACCCTAAATGCCTGGACTGGAGGACATAACCACAACATCTATGTGCCAGATACAAATCCAACCTATGGTATTTGACACATATCAGACCCCCCATCTATACGGACCCCAGACCAGACATCCTATCTATACAGAACCTAGACCAGATCCTCATCTATACAGACCTAAGATCACATCCCTACCTATATAGACCCACACCAGTATCTCTATCTATACAGTCCACAGACCAGACCCCAATCTATACATACCCAAGGCCAACAAATCATGTATACAGACACCGAACCAGACCCCCCAGCTATACAGGACCTAGACCAGACCCCCCCATCTATACAGACCACCAACTAAACTTCCCATCTATACAGGACCTAGACCAGATCCCACACCTATAATGCCCCCAGAGCAGACCTCCCATATATATGCCCTTAGACCGGACCTCCTATCTATACAGAACCTAGACCAGATCCTCATCTATACAGACCGAAGATCACATCCCTACCTATATAGACCCACACCAGTATCTCTACCTATACAGTCCACAGACCAGACCCTGATCTATACATACCCAAGGTCAACAAATCATTTATACAGACACCGAACCAGACCCCCCAGCTAGACAGGACCTAGACCAGACCCCCATCTATACAGACCACCAACCAGACTTCCCATCTATACAGGACCTAGACCAGATCCCACAAGTATTATGCCACCAGAGCAGACCTCCCATATATATGCCCTTAGACCGGAACCCCCATCTATACAGACTCCCCACCTATACAGCCCCCAGACCAGAATTCCTATCTGTACACACCCAAGGCCAGATACCACATTTATGCAGACACACAATCAGAACCTCCATCTACACAGACCTCAGACCAGATCCCCCACCTATACAGACCCTAGATCAGACCACCAAGCTATACAGACCCCAGACCAGATCCTTGTCTATACAGACCTCAGATCACATTCCGCTCTATATGGACCCAGATCAGCGTCTCCACCTAGACAGCCTACAGACCAGACCTCCCATCTATACACCACTTAGACTAGAACCCCCCCCCCCCATCTATACAGATACCAGTCCTTATCTTCCACCTACACAGACACCAGAGCAGACAACCCATCTATACACCCCTTAGACTGGACCCCTCCTCTATCAGACCAGACCCCACATTTAGAGAAACCCCAGACCAGACACCCCCCCATCTATACAGACCCTAGACCAGATCCTCCCATCGGACCACAGACCAAAAAGCTTATCTACAGAACCCCAGATGATATCACCATCTATACAGTACGCAGATCCCCTCATCCATACATATCACCATCTATACAGTGCCCAGATCATGTCCTTCACATCTATACAGAACCAAGACCAGACTCTCCCATCCATAGAGACTCCACCCATGAATACAGATCCCAAATTCGACGTCCTCCTATAAACTCAATTCAGATCCCAGAGTCCCATTATTCTTCAGACCTCAGATCAGACCAGCCTATATGTGACATATCTATCGCTGCCACATCATATGCCCCGTCCACTGGGGCCATTATATATACGGTGCTGCCCCCTACAGTACATATGTACCAATGCCAAGCCTCGCCATACAGCCTCCATCAGTGCACCTCGACAGAAACAGCGCCACTCTTGTCCATGTGAGGTGTTACAACTCTATTCCAGTGAATGAGGTTCAGCTGCAATACCCGACACTGCCTATAGACCAGAGAGGCGCTGTGTCCTATACAGAATAACCTCTTTGAAGGATCTGCAGCACATTTACGCACTCTCCATCCCCTTTGGCAGGACATATATATAGAAAATGTAGGAGCAGATGTGTTCATGCATGATATGCGCCTCGTACACCGCCGCACATGTGAATTTCCTCCCTTAAATAAGAGCGTTCATTTAATATCCCCGGAGGGTGATTGTTCTTTAGGAGCCTGTAAATAAAAATGCTACAAATGACTTTTTATAGCGCCGCCGCCTCTAACACAACAATTAAATTACAGGAAGCCCTGGCTGCGAGCGCGTCATGCAGATGGAGCGGACCGCGGTGCCTGGCACCACGACAAGGAGCGGGAGGCGTCCGCCGCGACAACCTCAAGGGGCCCACACCGACACTGGTACGATAGAGGAAGAAGGTTCTTCCATTTTGTCACCACATTTACAGAGAAGGGGTTAATAAAGCCGCGTACTATAGGTGGGGTCAGTACAGCAATGGTGGCAAAGTCATTGGTGGCTACAAGGCCCCTGACCACACCGGATTATTGGAATTTTCCATTTTCTGGTAGATTTGTTCCATCCTAATGGCGGCGGAGATGCAGACATCAGTGGGATATCAGCGCGGGACCGCGCGCCGCCCGCCTCACCAGTCTCGCAGCGTCGCTCTCGCCTCCGGATAATGGACTGAGGTTGATAGATGGAGGCTCGCAGCGAGGTGCGGAGGTGATGCTGATAGGATGACGGATGGATGGACTGTGTGATGGAGAGTCGTGGTAAGTGACAAATCGAGAGTGAAATCGTGATCGATGGGACCTAAGACTGGAATAATATTGTCCAGACAGGAGACTGCTGCTTGTCATATTAGTCTCAGTGCGCTCCATCACATGAGTCAGAAGGTAAGGAGAGATCCCGAGGAGCGCCGACCCCGAATGTCCGGAGAACTCCGGCCGCCCCATCAACACTGTCCTGTACAAGAAGGGGCCTCAATGCCCACAGCGACCAGTCTATCTATCTATCTCCTATCTATCTATCATCTATCTATCTATCTATCTATCTATCTATCTATCTATCTATCTCCTATCTATCTATCTATCATCTATCTATCTATCTATCTCCTATCTATCTATCTATCTATCTATCTCCTATCTATCTATCATCTATCTATCTATCTATCTATCTATCTATCTATCTCCTATCTATCTATCATCTATCTATCTATCTATCTCCTATCTATCTATCTATCTATCTCCTATCTATCTATCATCTATCTATCTATCTATCTATCTATCTATCTATCTCCTATCTATCTATCATCTATCTATCTATCTATCTATCTATCTATCTATCTATCTCCTATCTATCTATCTATCATCTATCTATCTATCTATCTATCTATCTATCTATCTCCTATCTATCTATCATCTATCTATCTATCATCTATCTATCTATCTATCTATCTATCTATCTATCTATCTATCTATCTCCTATCTATCTATCATCTATCTCCTATCTATCTATCATCTATCTATCTATCTATCTATCTATCTATCTATCTATCTATCTATCTATCTATCTATCATCTATCTATCTCCTATCTATCTATCTATCTATCTATCATCTATCTCCTATCTATCTATCATCTATCTATCTATCTATCTATCATCTATCTATCTATCTATCTATCTATCTATCTCTCTATCTATCTCCTATCTATCTATCTATCTATCTATCTATCTATCATCTATCTATCTCCTATCTATCTATCTATCATCTATCTCCTATCTATCTATCATCTATCTATCTATCTATCTATCTATCTATCTATCTATCTATCTATCATCTATCTATCTATCTATCTATCTATCTATCTATCTATCTCTCTATCTATCTCTCTATCTATCTATCTATCTATCTATCTATCTATCTATCTATCTATCTATCATCTATCTATCTCCTATCTATCTATCTATCATCTATCTCCTATCTATCTATCATCTATCTATCTATCTATCTATCATCTATCTATCTATCTATCTATCTATCTATCTATCTATCTATCTCTCTCTCTATCTCTCTATCTATCTATCTATCTATCTATCTCTCTATCTATCTCCTATCTATCTATCTATCTATCTATCTATCATCTATCTATCTATCTATCTATCTATCTCTCTATCTATCTCCTATCTATCTATCTATCTATCTATCTATCTATCTATCTATCTCTCTATCTATCTCCTATCTATCTATCTATCTATCTATCTATCTAATCTATCTATCTATCTATCTATCTATCTATCTATCTATCTATCTCCTATCTATCTATATATCTATCTATCTATCTATCTATCTCCTATCTATCTATCTATCTATCTATCTATCTATCTATCTATCTCCTATCTATCTATCTATCTCCTATCTATCTATCTATCTATCTATCTATCTATCATGATCAGAGCTCAGTGAATTGTGAATCCGATCACATCGTACTCCGGCTGATTTCTAATTCCACGTCCAGCAGTGAGGCGGAGCGCGCGGGGCAAGGATGTGGTCGGGGACTCTCCGTGAAGGACGGGAGAAATGATCTGGAGGATTCAGGAAAAGCACGAATGATGACAGGAGTATGGCGGCGGCGGTGGAAATTACCAGAGGAAATAGGTCAAGTTATCACATGAACCAAGACCGCCGTATTACTGGCACCGCTCTCCTGGTCAGGGGCTCCGCAGAGTTTTCTTAATTTGACTTTCTCTTAGGCTTTGTATTTAGTAATGAAAAAACCCGGTGAATGGATTATTGCGCAAAAATAATAGAGCAGTGGCTATATAACCCCGGGCCCCTGTGTCTGAGGGCCCTCTCTACTACATAATAAGGCACCATACATATCTCCTATCTATCTATCTCCTATCTATCTATCTATCTATCTATCTATCTATCTATCTCCTATCTATCTATCTATCTATCTATCTATCTCCTATCTATCTATCTATCTATCTATCTATCTATCTATCTATCTCCTATCTATCTATCTATCTATCTCCTATCTATCTATCTATCTCCTATCTATCTATCTATCTATCTATCTATCTATCTATCTCCTATCTATCTATCTATCTATCTATCTATCTTCTATCTATCTATCTATCTATCTATCTATCTATCTCCTATCTATCTATCTATCTATCTATCTATCTCCTATCTATCTATCTATCTATCTATCTATCTATCTATCTCCTATCTAT